>NC_037688.1:38896500-39057326 GCF_003255815.1 Theropithecus gelada
GTTGTTTTTTTTTTTTTTTTTGAGACGGAGTCTCGCTCTGTCGCCCGGGTTGGAGTACAGTGGCGCGATCTCAGCTCACTGCAAGCTCCGCCTCCCGGGTTTACGTCATTCTCCTGCCTCAGCCTCCCGAGTAGCTGGGACTACAGGCGCCTGCCACCTCGCCCGGCTAGTTTTTTGTATTTTTTTTTAGTAGAGACGGGGTTTCACTGTGTTAGCCAGGATGGTCTCAATCTCCTGGCCTCGTGATCCGCCCGTCTCAGCCTCCCAAAGTGCTGGGATTACAGGCTGGGTTTTTTTCGAGATAGAGTTTCACTCTTGTTGCCCAGGTTGGAGTGCAGTGGTGCAATCTCGCTGCAACCTCTGCCTCCCGGGTTCAAGTGATTCTCCTGCTTCAGCCTCCTGAGTAGCTGGGATTACAGGCACCCACCATGACCACTAGCTAATTTTTTGTATTTTTAGTACAGGCGGGATTTCATCATGTTGGCCAGGCTGGTCTTGAACTCCTGACCTCAGGTGATCCACCCACCTAGGCCCCACAAAGTGCTGGGATTACAGGCGTGAGCCACCGCATCCAACTCTGAGCTATATTTTTTATTTTTTGCAGAGACAGTGTCTCACTTTGTTGCCCAGGCTAGTCTTGAGCTCCTGGCTTCAAGTGATACTCCTATCTCAGCCTCCCAAGGTGCAGGGATTACAGGTGTGAGCCAATGCACAACCAGCATTGCCTTGACCACAGTGGATCTTGGGTGTCTGTTTATTCATCTGTCTCCTTAATGGTCAGTGGGCAATTTGAGGACAGGGACAGTGTCTCCATCTGCCCGACATATTATACATTTTCTGGAAACGATTGTAGAGTAAATGAACAGATGCAAGGAGTGGTACTGGGACTACAAGTCTCCAATTCCTTTCCTTGAACATTTCTTCCAGCATTTTGGTTTGCAGGTGGAAATAGGAAACTAAACATTCTCTCTTTTCACAGGCAAGATTCCAGCATGGCTGCAGGGAACCCTGCTCCGCAACGGGCCTGGGATGCACACGGTGGGGGAGTCCAGATACAACCATTGGTTCGACGGCCTTGCCCTCCTCCACAGCTTCACCATCAGAGACGGTGAGAACACCCAGGAGTGTGCTGCCACTGCTGCAGCAAAGGACCCCAAATGCAGTGCCTTAAAACAGCACACATTTATTCTTTTAGGGATTGGAGGTCAGAAGTCTAAATCGGGTCTCGCTGAACTGAAATCAAGGTGTTCACCGGTCCACATTCAGTCCTGGAGGCTCTAGGAAAAAAATCCATGTTCTTCCCTTTTCTATCTTCTAGAAGCTGCATTCCTTGGCTTGTGACTCCATCTCTTTTTTTTTTTTTTTCCTGGGATGGTGTTTTGCTCTTGCTGCCCAAGCTGGAGTGCAATGGTACAATCTCGACTCACTGCAACCTCCGTTTCCTGGGTTCAAGTGATTCTCCTGCCTCAGCCTCCTGAATAGCTGGGATTACAGGCATGTGCCACCACACCCAGCCACCACACCCAGCTAATTTTTGTATTTTTAGTAGAGATGGGATTTCGCCATGTTGGCCAGGCTGGTCTCGAACTCCTGACATCCGATGATCCACTCACCTCGGCCTCCCAAAGTGCTGGGATTACAGGCGTGAGCCACTGCGCCCGGCCTCCATCTCTATCTTTCAAGTAGCAGCAGAGCATCTTGTCTTGCAATTTCTCTCACTCCTTCCATCCTCACACCTCCTCCTCTGACTGACTTTCCTTCCTCCCTCTTATAAGGACCCTTGTGATTACACTGAATCCACTCAGATAATCCCGGGATAATCTCCCACCTCAAAATCCTTAATCACATCTACAGAGACCATTTTGCTATATCAAGTCACATATTCAACAGGTTCTAGGGATTTGGATGTGGGGGGTACATTATTCAGCCAACCACAAGCACTGACTTTCCTAAAAAGAAGGCCAAGGTTCTTTTTCAAATAGTTAATCTTGCAAAATAATATACATCCTCAATCAGGTAGGCAAGAGCAGGTGGAAGAGTACAGGAATCAGACATGCCTAAAGTTGAAACAGGAAATGGACAGAGCTGGTGGCCCGGCACGGTGGCTCATGCCTATAATTCCAACACTTTGGGAGGCTGAGGCAGCCAGATCACTCAAGGTCAGGAGTTTGAGACCAACCTGGCCAACACAGCGAAATCCCATCTCTACTAAAAATACAAACATTAGCTGGTCATAGTGGCACACATCTGTAATCCCAGCTACTAGGGAGGCTGAGGCACGAGAATTGCTTGAACCCAGGAAGCAGAGGTTGCAGTGAGCTGAAATTGTGCCACTGCACTCCAGCCTGGGAGACAGAGTCAGACTTTGTCTCAAAAAAAAAAAAAAAAAAAAAAAAAGAGTACAGAGCTGGAAAGAGGAAAGCTTCATATATTGCCCATTAAGCAAGAGAGAGCCAGACCACTTATACAAGAAGCCGAGGGGTCTCCCTGAGTGGAAAGGGAAATGGCTAAATATAGGGCATCACATAAGGCAAATTCTGAGTTCAGGTGTCTGGCTCATGAGGTGGAATGTAAATTCTTTGCTGTTGACCATCGAGACAGTTTATGCCATCAAATCAAGAACTAAGTTCTTACAGAGGTCTAGGATGGATTTAGAGGGCTCTGGGTCACACAGTGGACAGATTTGTGTCCAAACGCTCCAGACTTTGCAAAACTTTTCTTTAATTTCTGTGTTCTAATGTGGGCAAACTGTGATCATGTTAAGTCTCTCAGCCTCAGTTTCCTCATCAGTAAAATGAGCTTGTTCATCCTTCCCTGGAGAACTGTTGGGATCATTGGAAGTACTGGACATTCTAGCAAGGGCCTGACACCTGGTAGATGCTTAATAGATTAAAAACCACCATTGACCAAGCACAGTGGCTCATGCCTGTAATACCAACACCTTGAGAGGCGGAGGCAGGGGTGTCGCTTGAGCCCAGGAGTTCCAGACCAATCTGCGCAAGCTAGTGCGACCCCATTTCTATCTTATTTTATTTTTTATTTTTATTTTTATTTATGTTTTTGAGACAAGAGTTTTGCTCTTGTTGCCCAGGCTGGTATGCAATGGTGCAATCTCCGCTCACCACAGCCTCCACCTCCTGGATTCAAGCAATTCTCCTGCCTAAGCCTCCCAAGTAGCTGGGATTACAGGGATGCACCACCACACCCAGCTAATTTTGTATTTTTAGTAGACAGGGTTTCTCCATGTTGGTCAGGCTGTTCTCGAACTTCCAACCTCAGGTGATCCGCCCACCTTGGCCTCCCAAAGTGCTGGGGTTACAGGCATGAACCACTGCACCCGTCCGATCCCATTTCATTTTTAATTTATAAAAAAAGAATAATCAATTAAACATAAAAATAAAACCCACCATCACCATCTCTGGGTTTGAATCCCAGCTCCACCATCGTAGCTAACATGCATCTAAACTGTATAACTTTGGCCAAGGTACTGACCCTGTCTGTGTCTCAGTCTCCTCTTCTGTAAAATGGACATATCAGTAGCATACCTCATGGAGTTGCTATGAGATCTAAATGAATGTATAAAGAGCTCTGTATTATGTCTCGCACACAGTACCTGCTCAATAAGCATTTGCTCTTAATTTCATATAACTACTGGCCAGGCACAATGGCTCACACCTGTACTCCCAGCACTTTGGGAGGCTGAGGCGGGTGGATCACCTGAGGTCAGGAGTTCGAGACCAGCCTGGCCAACATGGTGAAACCCTGTCTGTACTAAAAATACAAAAAATTAGCTGAGTGTGGTGGTGAGTGCCTGTAATCCCAGCTACTCGGGAGGCTGAGACAGGAGAATCACTTGAACTTGGGAGGCAGAGGTTGCAGTGAGCTGAGATCGTGCCATTGCACTCCAGCCTGGGCAACAAGAGTGAGGCTCCCTCTCAAAAAAAAAAAAAAAAAAAAAATTATATAACTATTAATTTATTTTGAGCTAGTCAGCAATTATTTTTTGAATGTGTATTCTATGCCAGTGAGTTGCTCTAACATTCACACATGAATAGAGACACCATGGATGAAAGGCGCGAGCTCTGAGTTCGCAATACCTTGCAGATTTTACTGTGACTCAGCTACAGAATGGGTGGGTCCATATTTTGCTGACAGCACTAAACCTTAATGATTCCTTTCTTTTCTAAACAGAAGTTCCCAATGATTCTTGGAAATAAATACTGTTCTGGATGAGGAACATAGAAGGTAAATGTACCAGTGGTAGCCGGGCACGGTGGCTCACGCCTGGAATCCCAGCACTTTAGGAGGCCAAGGTGGGCAGATCACCTGAAGTCAGGAGTTCAACACCAGCCTGGCCAACATGGTGAAACCTTATCTCTACTAAAAATATAAAAATTAGCCAGATGTGGTGGCAGGCACCTGTAATCCCAGCTGCTCGGGAGGCTGAGACAGGATAATTGTTTGAACTCGGGAGGCAGAGGCTGCGATAAGCTGAGTTCACGCCACTGCACTCCGGCCTGGGTGACACAGTGAGACTCCGTCTCAAAAAAAAAAGCACTAGTGGCTTTCCTTCCATGAGGCACTGCTTCTCCAGGCTGCCAGCTCCTCCATGGTCTCTCTCTTTCTTTTTTTTTTTTTTTTTTTTGAGACAGAGTCTTGCTCTGTCACCCAGGCTGGAGTGCAGTGGCGTGATCTCAGCTCACTGCAACCTCCACCTCCCAGGTTCACACCATTCTCCTGCCTCAGCCTCCTGAGTAGCTGGGACTACAGGCACCCACCACCACACCCAGCTAATTTTTTTGTATTTTTAGTAGAAATGGGTTTTCACCGCGTTAGCCAGGATCGTCTCGATCTCCTGACCTTGTAATCTGCCCGCCTTGGCCTCCCAAAGTATTGGGATTACAGGCATGAGCCACCGCACCAGGCCCCAGCTAGGTTTTTTTGTATTTTTACTAGAGACGAAGTTTCATCATGTTGGCCAGGCTGGTCTCGAACTCCTAACCTCAGGTGATTCACCAGCCTGGGCCTCCCAAAGTGCTGGGATTACAGGCGTGAGTCACCACTGCACCAGGCCGAGTCAGTTTCATTAATAATCTGGAATTAGCTGGGAAAATAGGAAACCCAGGAATTAGGCCCAATGATTTGCTTTCCCTCCATCTTTCTCTTAGACCTAGGCCGGCGTCTGAGGGTTCATGCCCCGTTCTGCTTGGCAGGTATCATTTTGCCAGTCTCTGGCATAGGGTGGGAAGGCCCAGAGTCTGGGGAGCCTGCCTGAATTGTTGTATCTTCATCATCTAGCATGGGGCCTGGCCCAGAGGGGCACTTAGAAACTGTATATGGAGCTGAGATGGTACAGCAAGGCAGTCGTCGTTTTTGTAGACAGAGACAATACTTTCCTAATAAAACTCTTCAATATTTACTACAAAGAGGGTTTGCTGGGCCCTGCCCCAAGTGTTTCATGCCCATCCACAACTCAGCCCTCCCTATCACTCCTGAGGAGGATAGCCTAGGGACTACCACAATTTTACAGATGAGGAACTAAGTCCCAGAGAGGCCAAGTCACTTACCCAGAAGCACACAGCTAAGAGTTGGTAAAGGTCAGATATAAACGCAATACTCTCTAACTTCAGAATCCCAAGTCCTAACCCTTGTGCAATTCAGCCCTGTTCCCCCTTCCCACAAGCTCCTGCCTCCCCGTCTCTCCAGCCCAATCCTCTCAGTGCTGCCAGCTTGCCAATGCTGGTGTGGCACAGCCTGGCCTCATCTGTCCTCTCCTCTAGGACTGTCCGTGGCACCCCATTGTCTAACAGTGGGAAGATACATCAGAAATGTTCAGTTCCATTCTAGCGGCTTCAGAAGAGAACACATGGGGAAGCTGGGGTCCCTGATATGCTGAAAACACAAAGCCAATAACTCTCAGAAGTTGGTTTGTGTGCCTCCTTTCTCAATGAAGCTTTTGTTTTGTTTTGCTTTGTTTTGTTTTTTTTGAGATGGAGTCTCACTCTGTTGCCTAGGCTGGAGTACAGTGGCGCAATCTCAGCTCACTGCAGCCTCTGCCTCCCAGGTTCAAGCGATTCTCATGCCTCAGCCTCCCGAGTAGCTGGGATTACAGGCATGAGCCACCATGCCCGGCTAATTTTTGTGTTTTTAGTAGAGATAGGGTCTTGCCATGTTGGCCAGGTTGGTCTCAAACTCCTGACCTCAGATGATCCACTCGCCTGGGCCTTCCGAAGTGCTGGGATGACAAGTGTGAACCACCACGCCCGACCGTTCAGTAAAGCTTTGAATCCTGAAAGCTGCACAGGGCTTGAGTGCGTCATAGTCCTAAAAGATAGAGACAGTGTTGGTGTTTGTAACACTCTTCCCAGGTGACCTCCCAGGCTCTGAGGTTTGACAATCCCTCCACAATGGGCCTCCAGCCTGGCTGCCCAGGTCTAACCAAGACCATGTTATTAATACTCATAATCAGAAGAACCATGGGTAGTGAACAGCCTTCGGTAATTTTTTTAAAGCACCCAGGTGATTCCAGTGTAGATGCGGTTTAGGTGCTTAAGACCAAACCTCTGACTCAGAGAAAAGACTTTGGAGCAAGAAACAAAAAGACAGAAAATCGCCTGTGGCCTTCAGCAGAGGCCACCAGAAGTTAATGCTCTAAAAACAAAGAGGGGACCAGAGGTTGTGGTTCACGCCTATAATCCAAGCACTTTGGGAGGCTGAGGTGGGAGGATCCCTTGAGCCCAGGAGGTCAAGACAAGCCTGGGTAACATAGAGACCTGGTCTCTACCAAAAAATCAAAAAATTGGCCAGGCATGGCGGTGCACACCTATAGTCCCAGCATCTCAGGAGACTGAGACAGGAGGATCATTTAAGCCTTGGAGGCAGAGGCTGCAGTGAGCTGAGATCACACCACTGCACTCCATCCTGGGTGACAGAGTGAGACCTTATCCAAAAAAAAATTTTAAATAAAAACATTTTAAAAATATCAAAGATGTGAACCAAAAAAGCAGAGTACAGAGGGAGAAGCTGGGTGAAGGGTACAAGAACACTGCTTTCTGTACATCGAAAATTATTTCAAAGAAAAAAGTTCTTATAAAGCAGGCATAGAGATTTATAAAGCAGGCATAGAGTGATTTCAAGTCTCCCTCATTTATGATATTTGTTAATTTTCCAATAAAATTAATGGGCAAAGTAATTGTCCCATCAGGATTGGAACATTGGAAAGTTTGCTTTTATATATACACACACACACATGTGTGTGTGCGTGTGTGTGTATGTATATATATATCTTCCCTTCTTCCCCAAAATATCAAACTTGACCTAGTTCTAGAAGATCCCAGGCAGGAACACGTCTGTTTGCGTATGTCCCTTCAGAAGGAATGTGGCTAATTGGGCTCTCCCGAAAGCAGGCTGCTGGGGAATGCATGCAGGCTCCTTCTTTAATCTCAACCTCAAAGTCCAGGGTCAGCCTTGAGTAATTCCAGACGCACATTTTCCTGTGGTCACCAGGCACTCCATGCCCTGGGGCTGGATGTTGATAGGAAATGGGCAGCCTGTCCACCAACCAGCCTGCGTGCTTTTCTTTTCTTTTCTTTTCTTTTCTTTTCTTTTCTTTTCTTTTCTTTTCTCTTTCTTCTTCTTTCTTCTTTCTTCTCCTTCCTTCCTTCCTTCCTTCCTTCTCTCCCTCCTTCCTTCCTTCCTTCTTTCTTTCTTTTTTTTTTCTTGAGATGGAGTCTCGCTCTGTCACCCAGGCTGGATTGCAGTGGTGTGATCTCAGCTCGCTGCATCCTCTACCTCCCAGGCTCAATTCTCCTGCCTCAGCCTCCCAAGCGGCTGGGATTGCAGACGTTCGCCACCATGCCCAGCTAATTTTTATATTTTCAGTAGAGACGGGGTTTCACCATGTTGGTCAGTCTGGTCTTGAACTCCTGACCTCAGGTGATCCACCTGCCTCGGCCTCCTAAAGTGCTGGGATTATAGGCGTGAGCCACAGCACCCAGTCAATATTTCAAGTGAACAGAATTCAACATTTCGGGTGAAGCACCTTAGCCAATGCCTTGTGGGTGGTGACGCCCAGCAAGAGTAACCAGTGAAAGGCAGGCTGGCTCAAGGGGAAGATTAGGGTGTCCTTAAGTGGGCTTCTGTCTCCGTGCAGCATGTAGCTGAGGACCAGTGAGTATGTGTGGCCTTGCTCACCCACAGGTGAGTCTGCCTGCCACCCGGATTTTCTTGGACAATGCAGTTTCAACAGCCTTTGTTTACCAAGTGCATGCTGTGAGTCAATGCGCAAAACACCTTACATCACCTCATCTCATTTAAAACTGCCCACCTCACCACTTGAGGTCAGGAGTTCAAGACCCTCCTGCCCAACATGGCGGAACCCCGTCTCTACTAAACATACGAATATTAGGCAGGCATGGCAGCAGGCACCTGTAATCCCAGCTACTCAGGATACTGAGGCAGGAGAATTGCTTAAACCCAGGAGGTAGAGGTTGCAGTGAGCCAAGATCGCACTACTGCACTCCAGCCTGGGTGACGGAGCAAGATGTCGTCTCAAAAATAAAAAATAGGCCGGGCGCGGTGGCTCAAGCCTGTAATCCCAGCACTTTGGGAGGCCGAGACGGGCGGATCACGAGGTCAGGAGATCGAGACCATCCTGGCTAACACGGTGAAACCCCGTCTCTACTAAAAAATACAAAAAACTAGCCGGGCGAGGTGGCGGGCGCCTGTAGTCCCAGCTACTGGGGAGGCTGAGGCAGGAGAATGGCATGAACCCGGGAGGCGGAGCTTGCAGTGAGCTGAGATCTGGCCACTGCACTCCAGCCCAGGCGACAGAGCGAGACTCCGTCTCAAAAAAAATAAATAAATAAAATTAAAATTAAAATTAAAATTAAAAAATAAAAAATAAAAATGATAAAACTGCCCATCTAGAAGGGGAGGACTATGTGATTCCCAACTTCCAGCCAAGGAGACTGAGGCTCAATGAGATTAAGAGACTTGTCCAAGGTCACCCAACCTGGATGAGATGAAACGTAGAGCCGAAGCCTTGATCACTCTGTCTGCTGCATCTCAATACCCTACACAGCTTTTCTTGAGCACCTACTCTGTGCACAGTGCTTTGCAAGCCTCAAATGTCACATGACTCTGCAAGGAATGTGTCACGATCCTCATGTCACAGTGGAGGGGACAGATTCTTGACTCTGACCAAGGTCAAGTGCATGGTTGGTACCTGATGAAGGCAGGATTCATATCCATGTGGAGATTGAGCCTCCTTAGCAGCAGGAATCCTGGCCGTTCTGCTCATTGTTATATTTTCACTCCTGGCCCATCAGGGCACTTAGTAAGTAATGGCTGAAAACATGAACTCAGGGTCTAGTCAGCCGCAAAGCTCAGGCTCCTAACCGTTCCTCCATATTTCTTTCTGCTGCCCAGGAATAAATCTCCCCCTACAGAAATATCTCAGAGAGGATGGGCACGGTGACTTACGCTTGTAATCCCAGCACTTCGGGATGCCAAGGCGGGAGGATCACTTGAGTCCAGGAGTTCAAGACCAGCCTGAGCAATATAGCAAGATCCTATCTCTACAAAAAATTAAAAATTAGCCAGGCATGGTAGCACGTGCCTGCAGTCCCAGTTACTTGGGAAACTGAGGTGGAAGGATCACTCGAGCCTGGGAGATTGAGGCTACAGTGATCTGTCATTGCGCCACTGCACTTAGCCTGGTGACAGAGCAAGACCCTGTCTCACAAAGAAAGAAGAAAGAAATATCTTAGTAACAATTATTCACACAGTAACCATCCCTGGAAAGATGTTTGCGTAAAGGGTAGATGATTGTCTGTCTCTTAGGAACACAGATAACCCGAAGACTGGAGGAGGAACTAGCAGGTCTTTCATGATGTCCCTCAATTTATTTTATTGTATTTTTTTCCCTTCTTTGAGATGGAGTCTCCCTCTGCCACCCCGGCAGTAGTGCAATGGTGCAATCTTGGCTCACTGCAGCCTCTGCCTCCAGGGTTCAAGCAATTCTCCTGTCTCAGCCTCCCAAGTAGCTGGGACTACAGGTGCGTGCCACCACGTCCGGCTAATTTTTTCTTTTTTTTTGTATTTTTAGCAGAGACAGGGTTTCGCCACGTTGACCAGGCTGGTCTCGAACCCCTGACTTCAGGTAATCCGCCCGTCTCGGCCTCCCAAAGTGCTGGGATTACAGGCATGAGCCACCACACCCAGAATTTTTTTTTTTAAAATAGATGAGGGCTTCCTACATTGCCCAGGCTGGTCTCGAACACCTAGCCTCACCTTCTTATGTGCCAGGACAACAGGCCTGAGCCACCACTGCCTCCCCTCAATTTTCTTATAATTAGTGTTACTATTATTGCCATTACGTCCATCCAAGTGCACAGGTGGGAGTCATTGCCACTGGAATGTACATTCAAATCCTTTGGCAGTGGACATGGAAACACAACCCCAAGAACAAAACAAATTGAAACTCTTTAAAGTCAAGATAGCGGTTACCCTGGAGAGGGAAGAGGTTAGTGACCAGGTGGATATATGAGGCTAGCGTTCAGGGGCCTGCTGTGGTCCTGTTTCTTTTCTTGAGGCAGAGTCTTGCCCTGTTGCCCAGGCTGAAGTACAGTGGTGCAATCTTGGCTTACTGTAGCCTTGACCTCCCAGGCTAAGTGATCCTCCCGCCCCAGCCTCCTGAGTAGCTGGGACTACCACGCCCAGCTGATTTTTGTATTGTTTGTAGAGATGGGGTCTCGCCATGCTGCCCAAGTTAGTCTTGAACTCCTGGGCTCAAGTGATCCTCCCCCCGGGCCTCTCAGACTGCTGGGATTACAGGCATGAGCCACTGCACCTGGTCCCAGGTCCTGTTTCTTGATCAGGATGTAGTTTGGGTGGGTAGGTCCCTTTTGTGAAACAGAAGCAGGCTGGACCTCATCGAGCTGCACGTTTCTGCAGGAGTGATTTCAATTGCAAGGTGTCAACAGAATAGTCAAACTGATTGTTCTTGCTGTGTTAGGATCTTGGTTAAGAGGGCCAGCTTTAGATGCTCATTTCTGGCCTTCGAATCCAGATTACCATTCGCTAGCTGTGTGGCTTAAGACAAGCTGCTTAACCTCTCTGTGCCTCAATTTTATTAGCTGGGAAATGAGTCTGCAGGGCTGTGAGTACCCAACCCCTTTGTACTTCATTTGGTAAAAAAGTTGGAACCTGTAAGCACTGTTTAGATCTTGCTTTATTTTGCTGCTAATTAACAAATGACTTTATGTTATTTATTTATTTAATTTTATTTTTTTTTATTTATTTATTTTTTGAGATGGAGTCTCACTGTCGCCTAGGCTGGAGTGCAGTGGCGTGATCTCAGCTCACTGCAACCTCTGCCTCCTGGGTTTGAGCGATTCTCCTGCCTCAGCCTCCCAAGTAGCTGGTAGCTGGGACTACAGGTGCCCGCCACCATGCCCAGCTAATTGTTGTATTTTTAGGAGAGACAGGGTTTCACCATATAGGCCAGGCTGGTCTCGAACTCCTGACCTTGTGATCTGCCTGCCTCAGACTCCCAGAGTGCTGGGATTACAGGATTTATTAAATAAATGAATAAAGGCTGAGCCACCATGCCTTTATTTATTTATTTATTTATTTATTTATTTATTTATTTATCTTTGAGATTGAGTCTCACTCTGTTGCCCAGGCTGGTGTTCAGTGGCACGATCTTGGCTCACTGTAAACTCCGTCTCCCAGGTTCAAGCCATTGTCCTGCCTCAGCCTCCTGAGTAGCTGGGACCACAGGTGCCCACTGCCCCAGCTAATTTTTTTTGTATTTTCAGTAGAGACGGAGTTTCCCCATGTTGGCCAGGCTGGTCTTGAACTCCTGACTTCAAGTGATCCACCTGCCTCTACCTCCCAAATCGCTAGGATTACGGGCATAAGGCACTGCGCATGGTCGATGTTTTTTTTTCCCCAGTGAATGCATTTCTAGTTGGAGTATTCTACTTGCTTCCAGTGTTGAGTATGAAACCAGATAACACACATAGAGTGCCCGGCAGTGTTTAGTATACCGGTGCTCAACCAATGGTGGCTCTTAGTACTAGTTTCCTTTTCCTAAAATATCAAAAGGCACTGAGCGAGAATTTCTTGGAAACATGTTGTTTCCTCTAAACCCATCCTGTGGCAGTCAATATATGATGCACATTTCTGAGGTCAACTTTTTGCTTATTGGAATGCAATGTCACTATGTCCCAGGCTTGGCTTTTCCGTGTGTTGTAATTGTACCAACACTGGAAGCACATATTATACCATGAGAAAGAAATGTGTTCTGTAAAAGGAAAAAATCATAATATCATTTGCTAATTAACAGCAAAAGACAATAAAACACTGCCTCCTTTAGACCCCACCCTGAGGTTTCAAATTGCCCACCAAATAAAGTTCTCAGGGCTGGTGCGGTGGTTCATGCCTGTAATCCCAGCACTTTGGGAGGCCGAGGCGGGCAGTTCACCTGAGCTCAGGAGTTCGAGACCAGCCCGGCCAACAGGGTGAAATCCCCATCTCTACTAAAAATATAAAAATTAGTCGGGCGTGGTGGCACATGCCTGTAGTCCCAGCTACTCAGGAGGCTGAGGCAGCAGAATCGCTCGAACCTGAGAGGTGAAGGTTACGGTGAGCCAAGATCATACCACTGTACTCCAGCCTGGGCAACAGAGTGACTCATCTCAAAAAAGAAAAAAAAAAAGTTACCAGGCCTGCAAACCCAGTAGGACCACCCAACCCATTTCCCAATTTCATTTCACTCCCGTCCTCCAAATCCCTCTCTAATGTTCCAGCCCAGCTGGACTCAGTGCCTGCAAGAAGGGATCTGCATTTTCTCAACTCTGGGCCTTTGCTTACAGACCTCTTAGTGGGTGAACGGGACAGCTCTGCCCTCTCTCCCCAGCATACTGCAGTCAAATTCTCATCCTTTAAGAGCTATTTAATGCACCACCTCCTCCCTGAAACTTCTCCTGACTTATTCCCAGCTGGGAAGGACCTCCTCTCACCCCTGCCCCAGGAGGAATCCATGGATGTGGGTTTGTTGTTGTTGTTGTTGTTGTTTTTGAGACGGGGTCTCTCTCTGTTGTCCAGGCTGTAGTGCAGTGGTGTGATCTCGGCTCACTGCAGCCCCCGCCTCTTGGGTTCAGGCAATTCTCCTGCCTCAGCCTCCTGAGTAGCTGGGATTACAAGGGTGTGCCACCATGCCCAGCTAATTTTTGCATTTATAGTAGAGATGGGGTTTCACCATGTTGGCCAGGCTGGTCTCAAGCTCCTGACCTCAGGTGATCCACCTGCCTCGGCCTCCTACAGCGGTGGGATTACAGGCGTGAGCCACCGCACCCAGCCTAGATGTGTTATTTTACATAGCAAAAGAAACTTTGCAGGCCAGGCAAATGCCTGTAATCCCAGCACTTTGGGAGGCCGGGCAGGTGGGTCACCTGAGGTCAGGAGTTTGAGACCAGCCTGACCAACATGGCAAAACCCTGTCTCTACTAAAAATATTTTTTAAATTAGCTGGGCGTGGTGGCACATGCCTATAATACCAGCAACTTGGGGAGGCTGAGGCAGGAGAATCACTTGAATCAGAGAGGCTGAGCTTGCAGTGAGCCGAGATTCCACCATTGCACTCCAGCCTGGGTAACAGTGAGACTCCATCTCAAAAAAAAAAAAAAAGAGAGAGAGAGAGACTTTGCAGATGTGATTAGGTGAAGCATCTTGAGATGGGGGAGGTGATCTGACATTAGGGATGGACCCAGTGTAATCCCAAGAGAGAAGCAGGAGGGTCAGCCTCAGAGGAGATGTGATACTGGGACAGGGGACAGGGGTCACAGTGATGCAGCCATGAGCCAGGGAAGGCAGCAGCTTCTCAAAGCTAGAAAAAGTGAGGAACAGACCTCTCCTGGAGCCTCGAGAAGGAACTAGCCCTGTGGACATCTTGATTTTAGCTCTGTAATTCTCATTTCAGACTTTCTTTCAAACTCTGAGATAACAAATATGTGTTGTGTAAAGCCACCAAGTGAGGGGTAAGTCATTACGGTAGCAACAGAAAACGAACACAGGTCTAGAACCATCTGGTATATTTTCAGATTGGTCTCAATGGACTGGTCAAGAGATTTATGCCATGAGTTAGACTCTCTGAAGAATCTGGATGAATTACACATTGAACACAGGTCTGACCCTCTATTGGTACGCAGGATTGGGCATTAGGTCGCCTCCTGGTTGCCTTCACTATCAAACGTTACTCCAGAGAGACTGAAGTGATCAACTAGGCTTCTGGAGGCAGGGCTCCCAGGACTGAATGGGGCCCTGAGGAAACCCACCCCACATATGCAGCCTTCTAGATTAGTCCTCCAGCTCTGCCCCTTCCCTGGAGGGACACAAACAGGGTGGAAGGGATGAATGATTCCTGGTCAGCACTCTCTGATGGGTGACCCTGGGCAAGACAATAGAATGTTTCCGAGCCTCAGTTCCCTCCTATGGAAAATGGAACTAAGAACAGGCATATTTTGCATTAGCACATTTTGCATTGCTATAAAGGAATATCTGAGACTGGGTAATTTATAAAGAAAACAGGTTTATTTGGCTCACAGTTCTGCAGGTTGTACAGGAAGCAAGGCACCAGCATCTGTTTGGCTTCCGGCAAGGGCCTCAAGGGTCTCAAGAAGCTTTGGTTCATGGCGGAAGGCAAAGGGGGAGCAGGCACGTCACATGGTGAAAGAGAAAGAGAGAGAGGAGGGAGGGATCTTTTAAACAACCAGATCTTCCATGAACTAATAGAGTGAGAACTCACTCATCACCACGACAACACTAAGCCATTCATGAGGGACCCACCCCATCACCCAAACACTCCCCCTAGGCCCACCTCCAACATCAGAGGCTTCAACATGAGATTTGGAAGGAACAAAACATCGAAACCGTAACACTTACCTATCTGGCCATACTGTTGTTAGTCAGGAGTGAGAAAATGTATGTCTAAAATTATATTCCAGGCCAGGCACGGTGGCTCATGCTTGTAATCTCAGCACTTTGGGAGGCTGAGGTGGGCGGATCACCTGAGGTCACGAGTTCGAGACTAACCTGGCCAACATGGTGAAACCCCATCTCTACTAAAAATACAAAAATCTGCTGGGTGTGGTGGCACGTGCCTATAATCCCAACTACTTGGGAGGCTGAGTCAGGAGAATCACTTGAACCCAGGAGGCGGAGGTTGCAGTGAGCCGAGATTGCACTATTGTACTCCAGCCTGGACGACAAGAGCGAAACTCAAAAAAATAATAAAATAATAACTAAATTAAATAAAATTATATTTCAAATGCTAATTGTATCAGCCCTGTGTACTAAGTGAGCTTGTCCTGGTGAAATAACCACCTCCTTCCCCCAATAAAACCCCTAACTGACATTGATTTCAAAGCCCTGTAAAGCTGTCAGCCTGAGAGTATGCTGTTTCTTCTCTTGCAGGTGAAATCTATTACAGGAGCAAATACCTGAGAAGCGATACCTACAACGCCAATATTGAGGCAAACAGGATTGTGGTGTCTGAGTTTGGAACAATGGCCTATCCGGACCCCTGCAAAAACATATTTTCTAAGTAACTGCCTGTTTTAAATCTGAGCAAATTTCATGCCTTTTGCTCTCCTTGATGGCTGAAATAACCAGCATTTGCTCCTCTAACAATTCTCGTTAGGGTGTACGAAAACTCCACATGACTGCCCTTTAACCAGAGGTGCTACACAGTTCTTGATCACTGACCGCCAGAGAGGCTAAGAGCATTTGACAGATTATTAGAAGCCCTCCCGCATGGCTGGTGGGAAAGGAATTTGGAATCATCTGTCAAAATTACAAAGGCACATTCCCTTCAGCCTAGAGATCTATTGCTTGCATACAAAATGACACATGCAGCAGGTATTTGTCATTTATGGCTGCATCTTTTGTTATAACAAGTAGCTGAAAACAACCCAAATGTTCATTAAAAGAGGAGTGGTTAAATCCGTAACAGTAAAACTGTACAAGAAAATGCCATGTAGAAGTAAAAAGGAAGGTGAACGTTCTCTTTGTGCTCTACAGAAACATTTCCAAGATAGACTAAGTGAAAAAAAAAAAAAAAAAAGGAAAGTGTAGAAAGAGCATGTTATAAGATGTACTTTGTGTGAAAAAGCAGGAAGAAATCTAGATTAAATTTTGTTTGTACATGCATAAAGAAACTACGAAAGGATGCGTAGGAGACGTGGGGCAGATGGGTGGTGAGGAGAGGGAGAGATTTTTTGCTGTATATATTTTATTTCATTTTATTGGTTTATTTATTTAAGACAGAGTTTCACTCTTGTTGTCCAAGCTGGAGTGCAATGATGCAATCTCAGTTCACCATCACCTCCGCCCCCCAAGATTCAAGCGATTCTCCTGCCTCAGCCTTCCAAATAACTGGGATTATAGGCACCCACCACCACGCCAGGCTAATTTTTATATTTTCAGTAGAGATGGGGTTTCACCATGTTGATCAGGCTGCTCTTGAACTCCTGATCTTAGGTGATCCACCCACCTTGGCCTCCCAAAGTGCTGGGATTACAGGCATGAGCCACTGCACCTGGCCACTGCATACATTTTAAATAATCTGGGTTAGGATCCATAAGAATGTGTTACATATTTGACAATTAAATTATTGGCCAGGGAATCAGGCCTGCCATCAGTATCTTCTTTCTGAAACTCTCTAGACATAGAAGAGTTATGAAAGAGTTGAAGGGTAGACTGGCCCAGAGATGGAAGATTGCTTCTGCTTTTTTGAGAACTGAAGTCATCTCTCCCATTCCAGTATCCAGCTCTAGGGCTGGCTCAGAGCAAGCACTGAATTCACATTTGCAAATAGGAAGTGTGGGGCAGGAGCCAGTGGGAAAGGAGGAGGAAGGAGTAAACGAATTTAAAACAACCATACTTACCTGGTAGGGGAGATACCATAATCAGGAATTTAAAACCATGACCTGGAGGTCCTGGAACCAATCCTCCTTGTTGTTCCAGTATTTGCCAGTAGGAGGAGCACTCCCCAGTAAAACGATCCAGGATTTGCCAATTTCACCACCGATAAGCCCCTCTGGTTTTTCTTTCTTCTTGCTTCAAGTGTACCTTCTGAGCAAATGAGCTATGTGTTCTTAACTCATAATTAGTTTGTTTTCCTTTTTAAATTAAAAACTAATTTCCTGGATAAATTCGAGATAACCAGTGTGGACTCACGTTCCTGGCAAAGCCGTTATCAGCTGCCTTGTTAGGCTTTGGGAGCCGTTATGGGTTCATGTATGATTTCCGTAGCACTTCTTGACATACTTTGGAACAGTATGTCTTGCTGGCTCTGATGTCGGAGACCTTTGGGTTTTAGGGAACCCGAGAGGGATCAGCGGGTGACCATGGCATTCTGGCTGACTCACTTCTTAGCTGACTCAACCTGGGGGTGTCTTTGGGGATCTTGATATCTGAGTTCTTAGGATTCCTCAAGTGACCCATTGGGACCCAGTTGCTTTTTCTTTCTTAGTTGAAGTAAAGCATTTTTACGTTTTAGGAAAACGAAAGCCATCAAGGACAGACTCCTCTGGCTGGGTGGACACAGCCACTGACTCTGTTGATTTGCTTTTCTCCCCAGAGCTTTCACCTACTTGTCTCACACCATCCCCGATTTCACAGACAACTGCCTGATCAACATCATGAAGTGCGGAGAAGACTTCTATGCGACCTCAGAGACCAATTACATCAGGAAGATCAACCCACAGACTCTGGAAACCCTGGAGAAGGTATCAACACATAAGTAACCCAGGATCACTTCCTGACTCAAGAAAGGGAGGGTCGGGGACGGCCGGGGTGAGGCTGCTCAGCCTGAAAGGAGCTCACCAGAGGGGTCCCTCCTCTAACACCGTTGGATCCAGTGCCCTAGCGCCACACTTAGTGCTAGATGCTAGGCAGGGACTGTGTTGTTTTTATCTTTGTGTCTGTTTCAGTTTCCTGGGGCTGCTGTAACCAAGTCCTACAAAAAAGTTTGCTTTAAACAACAGAGATTGGCCGGGCGTGGTGACCTACGCCTTTGGGAGGCCAAAATGGGCGGATCACCTGAGGTCAGGAGTTCAAGACCAGCCTGGCCAACATGGTGAAACTCCATCTCTACCAAAAATACAAAAATTAGCCAGGCGTGGTGGCATGTGCCTGTAATCCCAGCTACTCTGAGGCTGAGGCAGGAGAATCGCTTGAACTCGGGAGGCGGAGGTTGCAGTGAGCCCAGATTGCACCACTGCACTCCAGCCTGCATGACAGAGTGGCACTGTCTCAAAACAAAAACAAAAGCAAACAAACAACAACAACCAAAAAAAACCAGAAATTTGCTGTGCCACAATTCTGAAGGCTAAAAGTCTGAAACCAAGGTGTCAGCAGGGCCATGCTCTCTCTGAAGGCTGTAGAGGAGGATTCTCCCTGGCCCCTTCCTGGTTTCTAGTGGTTGCCAGCAACCCCTGGTGTTCCTCAGCTTGTAGATGCATCCCTCCAGCCTCTGCCTCAGTCTTCACACTGCCTCTCCTTACAGGTCTATGTGTCCAAATGTTCTGTCTTTTCTTTTTTTTTTGAGACAGTGTCTCGCTCTGTCGCCCAGGCTGGAGTGCAATGGCGCAATCTCAGCTCACTGCACCCTCCTTCTCCCGGGTTCAAGTGATTCTCCTGCCTCAGCCTCCTGAGTAGCTGGGACTACAGGCACCCACCACCACACTCAGCTAATTTTTTGGATTTTTGGTAGACACGGGGTTTCACCATATTAGCCAGGATGGTCTTGATCTCCTTACCTTATGATCAGCCCGCTTTGGCCTCCCAAAGTGCTGGGATTACAGGTGTGAGCCACCATGCCCAACCATGTTCTGCCTTTTACAGAGACACAAGTCATTGCATTAGGGCCTACCCCACTGCAGTATGACCTCATCTTAACTTAATGACATCTATAAAGACCTTATTTCCAAGTAAGGTCACATTCGCAGATACCTGGGGTGAGGACTTCAACCTGTCTTTTTGCAAGACACAATTCAACCCGTAACTGTGTTCATAATTCTTGGTACTGAGGGAGTTCAGTGAGAATTTGAATGAACGCCTCTGTTGAAACACCTGCGATTCTCAGCGAAATCCTACCTTCTATTGACCTGAAGAGGGAGGCGTTAGGCAAAAAGCGAGGACACAAAAATAAGTGCCCAAGCACATACGTTTCCTGGGAAGAATCAAGTCAACATTTTGGTGAAAATCAATAGACCCACTTTCAATTTTCTCCAACTGGCTGTTCAAAAGTCCGATATCTCCGCAATACGTTTTAACGATCTGTTAAAGAGATGAGGCTTTTCTTAGCTGTGAAATTATGTCCAGCTGCTTTTAAGCTAGATGGCATCAGTCCAACTGATGACACTTTCCACAAGGCTACAGAGAGGAAATGCTGGAAGAGAATGGGGTTATCTGACTCTGGGCTGGAGGTTGTGTATTTCTAGGGAAGGAAGGGCAGACGGTTGGTCTGCGGCCGCTCCATCATTCTGCAGCTGTGGATTGCAGAGTGAGGGTGATTATTCAGCTCGTTCATCGAGCTTCACTTTGACCAAGTGTTTTTGTAACCTTTCCATTCCCAGAATAATCCTCTAAGAGAGGCCTAGAGATTTATGCTTCTATGCAATGCAAAACGGCAGAATTTAAGCCAGAATGACAGAGCTGTAGCCAAGATTAGCTCGAAGGCTACCTCTCTGCCCAGGTCATTGCTCAGATCTTTCTGCAGTGAGGAATCTTGTTTCCATGTTGAGGATTCCAGCAAGGTCAAGCAGCAGGATTGCAATGATAGCCCCAGAAGCATACCAGCTCCCTAACTCCCCTGCAACCTGTTAACTGTCTGAGCCCCTCAAATCCCCATGTGAAGTCGTATCAGGTCACGAGAGTGAAAGTCTTTAAAAGCAAATTCTGTAACGTTTTCAGATGTGCAAAAATATCCCTCATCTCTCTGAAGCTAGAATCAGTCACGTTTTCACAGGATTTCAACCTTTCTCCTTTGAAAAACCAGTTGATGTCATATCTTGCAGATTGATTATCGTAAATACTTAAAAAAAAAACAGGAGGTGTCATATCTTGCAGGTCGATTATCGTAAATACGTGGCGGTAAATCTGGCAACGTCACATCCCCATTATGATGAGGCTGGAAATGTTCTCAACATGGGCACATCCATTGTGGAAAAGGGGAAGACAAAATATGTGATTTTTAAGATCCCTGCCACAGTACCAGGTAGGCCACTCTGGGGAATCGAATAAAACACAAACAGCCAAGGCTGGCTCCTTCTGAAGAGTTCTGTTTTTTGTTGATGACACAAGACTCAGTGTGGTACTTTCTCCCATGGATTATTCAGATGACCATGATCTCAGTACTTTCCTTTAGAAGAAAAGAGGAGTTGCTGGGATTCCTCCTGGAAGAAATAAATCCCTTTACTATTCTAATTTCCTTTTATTTAGGCTCCAGGTTATTATTTTATTAGTTTATCCACCCATCTACCATCCATCCATTCATCCATCGTCTACTTACCATCTAATCATTCATTCATCTACCATCCATCCATTCATGCATCTACTCACCATCCATCTATCCATCATTCATTCATCTACTCACTATCCATCCACCCATCTACCCACCATTCATCCACCTATCCATCACCCATCCACCATCCGTCCACCCCACCCATCCACCACTTACCTAGCCAGCCACCCACCATCCATCTATCTACCACCCGTCCATCCATCCACCCACCATCCATCTACCCATCCATCTGCCCACCCATCATGAATCCATTTATCCATCTACCCATTCTCCCATCCATCCCCCCATCTACTTACCCACCATCCATCCATCCATTGAGCTACCCACCCACCCACCCTTCCGTCCATCATCCATCCATCCACCCACCCATCCACCATCCATCCATCTACCCACCTACCCATTCACCCATACGCTATCCCTCCCTCCATCCATCTACCCACCAGCCATCCACCATCCATATACCCACCCATCCGCCCACCTATCATGAATCCATTTATCCATCTACCCATTCTCCAATCCATCCCCCCATCTACTTACCCACCATCCATCCATCCATTGAGATACCCACCCACCCACCCTTCCATCCATCATCCATCGAGATACCCAGCCACCCACCCTTCCATCCATCATCCATCCATCCACCCACCCATTCACCCTCCATCCATTCATCCATCCACCCACACACCATCTACCCATCCATCCATCCACCCACCATCCATCCACCATCCATTTACCCACCCATTCACCCACCCATCATGAATCCATTTATCCATCTACCCATTCTCCCATCCATTGACCCATCCACTTACCCACCATCCATCCATTTAGCCACCCACCTGCCCATCCATCCATCATTCATCCATCTACCCACTATCTATACACCCACCATCCATCCATCTATCTATCCACCATCTATCCATCCACCCACCCAACATCCATCTACCATCTGCATCTACCCATCTATTCACTCACCATCCTTCCATCCACCATCTATCCATCCACCCACCATCCATCCATCTATCTACTATCCACCCATTCATGCACCCACCTACCCACTTATCGATTCATTCATCCATCCATCCATTCAGTTTTTCAGTCTCCTGACAAACCTTTCTATGGTAAGGTTATGCTACTTACTTTCATTCCCAGCCCCTGCAGCGAGGGTTCCAGGGCTGTTTAGGGAGCTCAGCCCTGCTGGGATCCACTCCAGATCCCTGTCCTATTCTCCAGGCCTTCTGGACCTCTTCCATGTGGGGCTGGGATCTTGGAGCAAAGCCCAGACTGACTGTGATTGCATGATCCTGAGGGGGAGGAGGCGGAGGTTCTTAGCCCATGTTTGTCCAGGACCCTCCTGGGAACCACACCCAGGAGACTTAGGCCTGTGAAGACAGCTGACAGGACTCAGGAGACAGTGCAGAACTACAACAGTGCTTCCTCTGACCTTCTAGTTTAGGAAAAACTAGTTTCTGCCTGTGATCCTTGCTGCTTCCCCATCCCCCATAGTCTTGTAGAGCCCCCTGAGCAAATTACCAAGCTCTGCCTGGAGAGGTGAGCCTCCGAGGTCAGAAGGTACATGGAGTGTACTTGTTAAATAGAACTCTCATTAATTAAGCCAGTAAAGGGATATAGGGGTCAAGCTCAGAATCCTAGAATGCCATACCTGGGGATTGTCTAGGCATTTGCGATTGCCACCTTGTATTACAGAGAAGGACTGTGAGGCTCAGGGGATCAGGTGAGACACCCCAGTCACATAGCTCCCAGGAGCCACTGACATCCTGCAAGCAGAGATCCTCTGAGCACCTGCTCCATGCTGGCGGTGGCACTGGGACTCGCCGTAACCCGCTCCTCCCAGGCCAGTGCTTTTTGTTTCAGTTTGCACTGTGTTCCATTTGTTTTATAAAGAAAATAACTATCCCACAACCCCACAGCATCCCTCCCACCAGCCAGCTGTTTACAGGGTGCACAGGTGGCCACAAGAGAGGTGGGGAAGTTTGCAGATAACTCATTATAAGCCAGCCGCAGGCCTGGGTGGGGAGGCCTTTTGACCAGTGAGTGACTCATGCTTGCAGAGGAATAAGAAAACTGAACATGTATTGAGCACCTTCCGTGTTTGGGTGCAGGGTGAGGCACATGGATGAGTGCTTTATTTTATTCTGTTCTCTACCTTCACTCTATGAGAGTCATAATCCCTGATAAAAGAGGAGGAAGGCGAAGGGAGCTGTGTTTTCTTGGCTTAACCCTGTGACTGACCATAATGATAGCCCATTCCACTAAGCCTAAGTTTCTCATCTATAAAATGGCCATCCTACAGCCTAGCTTGACTATCTGCATTTATATAAAACCCCTAATCATGGCTGGGCGCAGTGGCTCACACATGTAATCCCAGCACTAATCCCCAAGGCAGGCAGATCACCTGAGGTCAGGAGTTCCAGACCAGCCTGGCCAACATGGCGAAACCCCGTCTCTCCTAAAAATGCAAAAATTAGCCAAGCGTGGTGGCGTGAGCCTGTAATACCAGCTGTTCGGGAGGCTGAGGCAGGAGAATCACTTGAACTGGGAGGCAGAGATTGAATTGAGCTGAGATTGTGCCACTGCACTCCAGTCTGGGCAACAGAGGGAGACTCTATCTGAAACAAACAAACAGGTGGAGGCAGGATTTAGCCCCCAAACTATAGTTGAAGACCCCTGACCTGGAGGGCTCCCTCTTGGTTCGGTGGTTTTCAGATTGTATATGGGATGGGTGCTGAGTGGAAGGTCTCAGCCTGGCCCTCTGCAGCAGCCGCAGCAACAACCTCACTATCTGTCTACGTGTTGCTGTTTAATGTAAAGGTTCTTTTTTTTTTTTTTTTTTGAGACGGAGTCTCGCTCTGTAGCCCAGGCTGGAGTGCAGTGGCCGGATCTCAGCTCACTGCAAGCTCCGCCTCCCAGGTTCACGCCATTCTCCGGCCTCAGCCTCCCGAGTAGCTGGGACTACAGGCGCTGCCACCTCGCCCGGCTATTTTTTGTATTTCTTAGTAGAGATGGGGTTTCACCGTGTTAGCCAGGATGGTCTCGATCTCCTGACCTCGTGATCCGCCCATCTCGGCCTCCCAAAGTGCTGGGATTACAGGCTTGAGCCACCGCGCCCGGCCAATGTAAAGGTTCTTTTCAGCAATCAAGTCAGTTTGTAGGTGACGTTGGTGTGGTCTTATGGGGCCAGCCATATCCTGCACAATTCCTGAGGCTTGCTTTTTGTCTTGCTAGAGGGCAAGAAGCAGGAGAAGAGCCCCTGGAAGCACACGGAGGTGTTCTGCTCCATCCCGTCCCGCTCCCTGCTCTCCCCAAGCTACTACCACAGCTTTGGAGTCACCGAGAACTATGTCATCTTCCTTGAGCAGCCTTTCAGGTTGGATATTCTCAAGATGGCAACTGCGTACATCCGGAGAATGAGCTGGGCCTCCTGCCTGGCTTTCCACAGGGAGGAGAAGGTGAGGTCTGGCTGGACTCTAGCCCAGTGGGTGCTGGCTGCCCGTGAAGAGAGGCCGGTCTGCAGGAGGGTGAAGGTTAAGGGGAGGAAGTGGCATGGAAAAGGGAGGAGGCTGCCAGAAGCGTCTACCCACCTTCCAGCGAGTTCTGGATGGTCCTTCAGAATGACCCCCAGGCCTTTGTACCCCCACGGTGATGAGTCATTGATGTGGCTGTCCAGGCAAGGGGGTGCCACCTTGGGCAAACGTGGAAGCCGTGGCAGTCCCCCTATGCCCAGCAGCAAAAGGAGTGAGTCCTCAGTCCTGATGGAGAACTGGGCTCCTCCCAGCCTCCGCCCCGCTGTAGCGTTAGGGCGGTAGCTGCCAGAGGTTTAGACATTGTAATGACAGTATGTTCCACCAGACCGTTCAATAGAAACCTCTCCTTCCATTCAGGTACACCTGAGTGCTCAAAGTATGTATGCATGTATTGCATGCTTGTATATGCACGTATGCATGTATATGTGTACATGTATATGTGCATGTATGTGCATATGTGTGCGAATATATGTATATATGCATGTGTGTATGTATGTATTACCAGTATTTATTTATTTGTTGGGTATTTTTTTTGGGGGGGGTTGTTGTTTTTCAGACAGAGTCTTGCTCTGTCACCCGGGCTGGAGTGCAGTGGTACGATCACAGCTCACTGCAGCCTCAACCTCCCGGGCTCAAGCAATCTTCCCATCTCAGTCCCCCAAGTAGCTGGAACCAGAGGCACATGTCTCTATGCCTGGCTAATTTTTTGTTGATTTGTAGAGATTGGGGTCTTGCTATGTTGCCCAGGTTAGCCTCAAACTCTGGGCTCAAGTGATCCTCCTCCCTTCCCCTCCCAAAGTGCTGGGATTACATGTGTGAGCCATTGCACCTGGTCTTTTTTTTTTTTTTTTTTTTTTGCTGTTGTCACTTCACTTT
Source organism: Theropithecus gelada (assembly GCF_003255815.1). Lineage (NCBI taxonomy): Eukaryota > Metazoa > Chordata > Mammalia > Primates > Cercopithecidae > Theropithecus > Theropithecus gelada. The sequence goes on from NC_037688.1 coordinate 38,921,512, forward strand.
TGTAAAATATCCAGTAGTTCTCAGTGTTACCTATTCGAAGAATATACAAGTATAGAAAGCCATGTATAAAATCCTCCCCAACTCACTTCCCCCTACCCCGCCTCCCGTCCACCCCATGTCTGAAGGGAGCCACCACTACCCACTGGCACAGTGTTACTCCACCTTTCTCTGCCTTCGCGTGCACTTTTAGTTTTTCTTTTCTTTTTTTCTTTTTTTTTTTTTTTGAGGTAGAGTCTCACTCTGTCACCCAGGCTGGAGTGCAATGGTGCGGTATCAGTTCACTGCAACCTCCGCCTCCTGGTTCAAGCTTTTCTCTTCTCTCAGCCTCCTGAGTAGTTGGGATTATAGGCATGCGCCACAATGTCTGGCAAAATTTTTTTTTTTTTTGAGACGGAGTTCTGCTCTTGTCGCCTAGGCTGGAGTGCAATGGCACATTCTTGGCTCACTGCACCCTCCACCTCCTGGGTTCTAGCGATTCTCCTGCCTCCGCCTCCTGAGTAGCTGGGATTACAGGCATGCGCCATCATGCCTGGCTAATTTTTTGTGTTTTTAGTAGAGATGGGGTTTTGCCATGTTGGCCAGGCTAGTCTCGAACTCCTGGCCTCAAGTGATCTGCCCGCACAGCCTCCCAAAGTGCTGGGATTACAGCATGAGCCACTGTACCCTGCCAAGGCTCCAGTCTTAGATGGGACCTGGCACCTGGCAGATTCTCCCCAACTTGGTCATAACCAGGGAGCTGGGATGTCAGCACAATGGAACAAGGGGACATGCACACTGGAGAGTCTCTCCAAACACTGTCCTCCTAGTGACTGCAAAGACTCTGGCAGCAAAGCGTCCCTTCTCTCCATGTGAAAGATACACTCATGGAAATACAATAAACAGCTCTCATTTTGGGGGGCACTTTTGCCTGTCTGGTGTTGTGGAGTAGACACAGAATGCAGAATGGGGACACAGTCCTGAGCCTAGTGCCTGGTGGAGCTGGGTTTTGTTCAGTCCCCAGATGCCACAGTGCCAGGCTGAGAGAGGGTGAGCTGACCCCTTGGTGTGCGTCCTTTTTCAGACCTATATCCACATCATCGACCAAAGGACCAGGCAGCCTGTGCAGACCAAGTTTTACACAGACGCCATGGTGGTCTTCCATCACGTCAACGCGTATGAAGAGGACGGCTGCATCGTGTTTGACGTTATTGCCTACGAGGACAACAGCCTCTACCAGCTCTTCTACCTGGCCAACCTGAACCAGGACTTCAAGGAGAACTCCAGGCTCACCTCGGTCCCCACCCTCAGGAGGTTTGCCGTGCCCCTCCACGCGGACAAGGTAATGGCTTCCAAGGAGGTCCCTTTTCTTTCTAGAGAGATGTGGGCCCAGGTGGGAAGTTACTTTGGCTCTTATTTGATTGACATTGAAATCGAAAACGAACTGTTCTTGAAAAAGAAAAAAAAAAGGTTTCCTTGTTTTTCCCAAAGTAGTACCGATTCATAATAAAAACTTTAAAAAATATAGATAAGTAAAAAGGAAAAAAAAATCCCTGTAAACCCACCACCTGAGATGATCATTGTGGATATGTATGTTTGTCTCCCAGTCTCTCTCTCTCTGTCTCTGTGTGTGTGTGTGTGTGTGTGTGTGTATGACTCTTCCTTTTAATCATATTGTACATAATTTTTAACAGCTTTATTGAGATGTAATCGACACAGCATACTATTTGTCCTTTTATTTATTTATTATTATTATTATTATTATTTTTTTTTTGAGACAGGGTCTCACTCTGTAGCCCAGGCTGCAGTGCACTGGCATGATCTAAGCTCACTGCAACCTCTACCTTCGAGGTTCAAGCAATTCTCTTGCCTCAGCCTCCCAAGTAGCTGGGATTACATAGGTGCCTGCCACCATGCCCAGCTATTTTTGTATTTTTAGAAGAGATGGAGTTTCACCGTGTTGGTCAGGTTGGGTTCGAACTCCTGACCTCAGGTGATCCACCCACCTTGGCCTCCCAAAGTGCTGAGATTACAGTGGTGAGCCACTGTGCCCAGCCTAATTTGCCCATTTAAACTGTTCGACGGCCTTTGGTATATTTTCACAGTTGTGCATCCACCACCACAATAAATTTTAGAACATTTTCATCACCTCCAAAACACACCCCATACCCCTTAGCCATCACCTCCTAGTCCTCCCCTCCCCGTCCCAGGCAACCTGTCATCTCCTCTCTGTCTCTGCGGACTTGCCCTTTCTAGACATCACATATAAATGGAGTCTTAGAATACATGGTGTTTTGTGTCTGACTTCTTTCACATAGCACAGTGTTGTCAAGCTCATCTGTGTTGGAGTCCGTATCAGTGCTTCATTTCTTTTTGTTGTTGTTGTGGTTTTTGCTTGTTTTGAGACAGAGTCTCACTCTGCCACCCAGGTTGGAGTGCAGTGGTGTAATCTCGGCTCACTGCAACCTCTGCCACCGAGGTTCAAGCAATTCTTGTGCCTCAGCCTCCCAAGTAGCTGGGATTACAGGTGGCTGCCACCATGCTTGACTATGTTTTTGTATTTTTAGTAGAGATAAAGTTTCGCCATGTTGCCCAGGCTGGTCTTGAACTCCTGAGCTCGGGCAATCTGCCTGCCTCCGTCTCCCAAAGTGCTGGGATTACAGGTGTAAGCCACTGCGCCCGTCCAGTGCTTCATTTCTTTTTATTGCTGAATAGGTACATACTATCTTACAGACTGCTTTTCTTTCTTTCTTTCTTTCTTTCTTTCTTTTTTTTTTTGAGATGGAGTCTCACTCTGTTGCCCAGGCTGGAGTGCAGTGGCACAGTCTCGGCTCACTGCAAGCTCTGCCTCCTGAGTTCACGCCATTCTCTGGCCTCAGCCTCCCGAGTAGCTGGGACTACAGGCACCCGCCACCACACCTGGCTAATTTTTTGTATTTTTAGTAGAGATGGGGGAATTCACCGTGTTAGACAGGATGCTCCTGACCTCATGATCCACCTGCCTCGGCCTCCCAAAGTGCTGGGATTACAGGCGTGAGCCACCGTGCCCAGCCCAGACTGCTCTTCTACCTATTTATGTATCTAAACATCTCTCCATGACATTAAATATTCTTTGAAACATCATTCTAAACATTTGCCTAATTGTTCATGGCAGGGATTCATCACCATTTGCTTACACAATTCCCTGATGTTGAAAAGCTCTGTTCTTGTGCTAAGAATGACCACCAGGCCAGACATTATCCCCAATTAGGGTGATGTGGCCAAGGCTCTGGGCTTGACTTACAGAGACTTACAAAGACTTCTGGCTCCAGAACTCACTGACTTCACGACTTAATTAATTTAAATGAAACCAAATTCAATTCAATTAAATGTTGATGGCTTACATTGACTAAATACACATTACGTGCCAGGTACTTTGCTAAGCATTTTGTTTTTCTTACCTCACTTATGATCAAAACAACCTGTGGGAAACGTTCCTGTAGAAGCCTCATTTTGGCGATGGACAAACTGAGGCTCAGAGAAGTTAAGAAATGTGGGCAAGGTCACACAGCCCAGAGTGGCAGAGCCAAGACTGGAACCTGCCCCCCTCTGTCTCTAAACCCCCTTTTCTTTTTTGAGATGGAGTCTTGCTCTGTCACCCAGGCTGGAGTGCAGTTGTTTAATCCTGGCTCACTGCAACCTCCGCCTCCCGGGTTCAAGTGATTCTCCTGTCTCAGTTTCCCAAGAAGCTGGGATTACAGGCACGTGCCAGCACACCCAGCTAATTTTTTGTTTGTTTGTATTTTTAGTAGAAATGAGGTTTCACCATGTTGGCCAGGCTGGTCTTGAACTCCTGACCTCAAGTGATCCACCCACCTCGGTCTTCCAAAGTGCTGGGATTACAGGCATGAGCCACCGTGGCCAGCCTTAAACTCCTGTTTGTAACTACAAAGGAGTAGGAACTCTGCTCTTCTCCCCAGTAGCTCTAACTCCTAGGAAAGAGCCTCAGATGGTGCACACTTGGGGCTCTGCAGGCCTGGCAGATGGTCCTACCGTATCCAGGGAGCCTTCTCCCACCCTTACAACCCAGTTTCTCAGTGCAGGAATTCAGCCACCCTCCCAGCCAGCAGGCAGGGGAGCTGGCATTTGAACCTAGGTTTGTCTGACTCCAGAGCTGGGGTCCTCCCCCATCTCTCCATTGTTTTCCCACCCATAGCCATTTGTGTATCTCTGCCATGGTTTTTGTCATATTTTATATCACCTCTACTTAACATTTAAAAATCCATTTTTTTTTTCATTTCAATCAATTCACTCTCTACTTAACTCATTTGAAAAGAAACACATCACTACCCAGTAGAAAGCTGGCAATGCTTGCTGCACAGAGAAGACAAGCATGAGAATAAAATAATGGAAATAAAGCAGAGGTCTTGAGCTCCAGCCAGAGGGCTGTGGCTTGCCAAGACCTGATCTCTCTGTGAAAAAGCAAAGTTTTAAAAGTATTAGGCATTAAAGACATCGTGGCACCTCATTGAGACTCTCCTTGACCTAGTCAGAATGACTGGAAGAGAAAATGGCATTGATTTTCTCCCCCATGTGACTCAGGGCTATTGGATGAACAGCCATGTCCCATGAAATCAGCACACGAGCCCTGGACCCCTGCACCGCTTGCTCCCGGAAGCAGCACAATGCAGCCCCTCAGACTGTCTCCTGGTTCCAGGAAGTACTGAGGGATAACAAGGCACAAAGCTAGTAAGTCTCAAGGCTGACCTCAGCCCAGGGATGGTACACAGAGAGGAACACGCTCCCTCCCACTGCCACACCCTGCAAGATTTTATAACCTTTTATCACACTCGAGAGTGCTTTGCTTCCTTGGAACCAAGCTAAGAATGTTAGCTTGTGTATCTTTAAAAGCCATCATGTGGTCAGGCACAGTGGCTCATGCCTGCAATCCCAACACTTTGGGAGGCCCGGGCAGGTGATCACCTGAGGTCAGGAGTTTAACACCAGCCTGGCCAACAAGGTGAAACCCTGTCTCTGCTAAAAATGCAAAAATTAGCCCGGCGTGGTGGCCCCTGCCTATAATCTTAGCTACTTGGGAGGTTGAGGCAGAAGAATCACTTGAATCCAGGAGGTGGAGGCTGCAGTGAGCTGAGATCCCACCACTGCACTCCAGCCAGGGCGACAGAGTGAGACTCCATCTCAAAAAAAAAAAAAAAAAAAAAAAGCTGTCGTGTGAACCATCTGCTGCTTTGAAACTAGCAAAGGAAAGCAAGCCCCGGGATGGGTAGCTCCTGCCACGCTTTTTAATTGCTACTTATCGTCCCTTAAATATGTCTTCTTATTGCACTTTCAAGTGGCTCCGCCTGCATATTGAAATCAGAAAGTCAGGCAGGTGGACCGAGCCTTACATGCTCTGATCCAGCGGCTCTGGCTCCATCCTATCCAAAGGTTTATTGGAGAAGCAACTTCAGGAAGATGCTGCCTCTACTCAGATGTCCTCTGGGCCTGAGGCCTTTGCAGGACATTGCTGTCCTCTCTGTCTGCAACTCTGTCCTCCTGGGCTGACACTCCTGCTCCCCCTGGCTGGCTGCACATTGGGTTCCCCTGGAGAGCCCTGAGACCCCCATGTCTGGGCCTTGGCTTCGGCCCAGACCAAGGAAGCCCAGGCCTGGGTGTGGTCTCAGAAATCCCCGGTTCTGCCATGCAGCCATGGGAGAGAACCTCCAAGGTCAGGGCTCGGCAGCATGACCCGGCAGGTGAGTCTGTATCCTCTAACTGCGCCTTGTAGCTCTTTGTCAACATTTATGTCAAGTGTAAGTAACTTGTTCATTTCCCTCTTCCTGTTCAAGCCTAAGTTCTGGGAGGACAGGGACTCTGTCTCATCAGCAGCTCATCTGCTGCACTCCGAGGATGCTCTTAAATACTTGAAATGAATGAATGAATGATGAATACATGAAAAATGGGAAGCAAGGTCTCCAAAAGGGCGCAGCATCTTCCTTTAGCCTTTGGAACCCGTTCCAAGTGAAAAGTACTTCCCACATAGAACAGGCAATAGCAAATTCTATTTAAAAGGCCAGGAGGTCCCGAATATCCCAGATTCTCTTGCTTTGGGGCCAGCTGGGGTCAAAGGAAGGTGGGGCCGGCAGGGCCTGTGGGCACCGTGGGCCTGTTTACACAGGGAGGTGTGGGGGTGCCTGAGGCAGGGCTCAGCAGTGACGGGGAGTGGCTGGGAGGGGTGTGGGCAGGGCGGGTCGTCTGGACCTTGGCCCTGCCCTGGTCCTGAAGAGCACTGTGTGAGGCCCTAGGTTCGTGTGCACCCACGCCTAAGGGGCATTGACACGAGGAAACACTTTGGACCTGGAAGGGGTAGCTTTGACGACTGGATCAGTGGGTTTGATTTCTATCTCCAAATGCACAAATGCAGACGCTCAAATAAGAGAAGCCACCATTCATGGAGGACTCCCTAGGTGCCAGGCTCTGTGTTCAATGCCTTTTCTGCTCTTAGATCCTGGCAAGAGGGGTCCCTGCTCTGGGTTTGGCACTTAGGAGGTCTGTGGGCCAGCCTTTCTTTCTCCAGCAGGACCCCTACTCCACAGGGTGAGTTCACAGGGCCAAGGCATTCTGCCTACCCAGAGGGGTGCCTCCACCCCCACCCCAACCATACGCTGGACACCTGGGATCCCAGAAGCCCCTGAAGGTCCTAGCCTTGCTTCCAATACCTGTCTTCCGAAGGGCAGACTGTGCCACTCTGCTGTTACTGCCGCAGGCCCACGAGGTGGCCAGGGCTGACTGTTGCCTTGGTTGTGCTGGCTAGGGTACCCATGCAGTGAGGGGTGGAGCCTGGGATAAGGCAGGAAGGAGCCAGGGGCCAGAGACTGCCTCATTCCAGCTCAGAACTCTAAGGAGTCCTGGGTTCTCAATTCATAGTCGTCCTTTCAGACCAGCACGGTGCATTGCTGGAACATTCTGTCTATCCAGCACAGTAGCTACTAACCACGAGTTGTTATTGTACACTTGAAATGTGGCTGGCACAGCTAAGGAATTGAATTTTTAATTTTACTTAAGCTTATTTTTAAATTAAATTTAAGGCTTGGCACAGTGGCTCACGCCTATAATCCCAGCACTTTGGGAGGCTAAGCCAGGCGGTGGATCACTTAAGGTCAGGAGTTCAAGACCGGCTTGGCCAACATGATGAAACCCTATCTCTACTAAAAATACAAAAATTAGCCAGGCATTGTAGCGCATGCCTGTAATCTCAGCTGCTCAGGAGGCTGAGACAGGGGAATTGCTTGAACCCGGGAGGCAGAGGTTGCAGTGAGCCGAGATCGTACCACTATACTCCAGCCTGGACGACAGAGCGAGACTCAGTCTCAGAAAAAAAAAGTAAAATTAAATTTAATTTAATTTAAATCGCTACATATGGCTAGCGGTTGCCATTTGGGACAGCCAGCTCCACACCATCATGAAGGGCTGTGTGTCAAGACAGGGACAGAGATGGTGTTTGACTTAATTTGCTTGGTGTATTTAGACAGAAGGTTGGTGGGCCTCCACTTGTACGTTCCTTCTGGCTCCTGCGAAATTTAGGGGCTGTTAAATGCTTTGCTAATCTGCATCACAACGTTCTAAGTTATTTATGATCCCCCACATCTACGGATGAGAAAGTAACTTGCCCAACTTTGTAGAATTATCCCTGGGATTTGAGCTGCAACTGGAATGTATGCCCGTCTGGCTGCACGACGTGTCTGGCCCTGGATCAGCCTGTTTTTCACAACCATTATTTAATTTAATCCTAACATCATGCTCAGATGCAGGTGGAAGCCACCTCACTTATACCCAGCACTACTCTAAAATATGAACCACTCCCCCGAGTTTACACAGACGAAGAAGCTGGCTCTGAGGAAAAGAGGTCTGCTCGAATCTGCATGGAAAACCACAGCGCTGAATTTCATAGGGCAGGCAGCATTCTAGGGGATGATGGTGATGGCTGCTTCTTGTGGGATTTCCCTTAAGTGTAGGGATTTCAGTGCAAGCTTGCAAGATGGTGCTGAATTCTGGCTGGAAAGTGATGTCTTCCTAAAACCGAGCATGCTGGCCACCGAAAGCAGCCAAGTCATGTTTGTTATTGCTGTGGATGGAAAAATTCACGGTTTATTCCTCAACCAGTCTGACCAGTTTGGGGCTGGAGTTATAAGATGTCTGTGCAGACCAACTCCCTAAGAATCAAGGCTGGAACGTGCCCAGAGGCCTGTTGCCGTCACACGCTTAGCAAGGTACCAGAAAGGGCCTCCCACCAGCTTGCAGAGCCATGCAGGTAGAGGCACTGAATGTTTGGTTTTTGTTGTGGTTGTTTGTTTTGTTTTGTTTGAGACAGAGTCTCACTCTGTCGCCCAGGCTGGAGTGCAGTGACGCGTTCTCGGCTCACTGCAACCTCGCCTCCCAAGTTCAAGCGATTCTCCTGCCTCAGTCTCCCGAGTAGCTGAGACTATAGGCACGTGCCACCACGCCCAGATAATTTTTATATTTTTAGTAGAGACGGGGTTTCACCATGTTAGCCAGGGTGGTCTCGAACTCCTGACCTCAGGTGATCCACCCACCTCGGCCTCCCAAAGTGCTGGGATTACAGGCATGAGCCACTGCGCTCAACCAAATGTTTCTAAGATGCCACCAATGGGCCAGGTGCTGGGCTCCTTTGTCTCTGCATTTCCTCTCATTTGATGCTTACAGTCACCCTGCAAAACACATGTCTTGCCCCTTGACAGCCCAAAGAAAAGCTGACTGAGTTGTGCATTCACTCATTAATTCAGCAATTACTTCCTGGGCACTAGGTGCCAGGCACTGAGCAAAATCTGGTCCCTGGCTTCTTGGGGCAGACAAGCTAAAAGAAGGAAAAGAGTTTCATAAAGAAGATAATTACAGCTCGGGGCCAGTGCCTTGGAGACACTGCAGATTCCGATGGAGTTGTTAGGGAAGGGGTGTTTCTTCCTAGACCTTCGGGGATGGGGAAGAGTCAGCCTCAGGGCCTTTGCACTGCCTTCACCCTCTACCAGCAATGCTCTTGTTTCTGGGCCAAAGAATCAATACAAAGGCCCCAGGAATAGGCTCTGCTTCTCTCCCTGTGACTTTGGACCAGTTCCTTTCCTTCTCTAGGCCTCAGTTACTTCTACAAATCGAGACTGAATTAAACTAATTTCTGAGGACCCTTGCGGTTCAGCTGCTAAGTTGCAGTAAACTTCTCATGCTCTCCAACACAAATGCTGCTATCCCTAAAATAGGTTGGTTTTAATTATAAAAGCCATTTTGAGCCAGGTATACTGGCTCATGCCTGTAATCCCAGCACTTCGGGAGATCAAGAGAGGGGGATCACTTGAGCCCAGGAGTTCCAGACGAAGTTGGGCAACATAGTGAGACCCTGTCTCTACAAAAAACACAACAATTAACCAAGGATGGTGACGCATGCCTGTAGTCCCCCAGCTACTCAGGAGGCTGAGATGGAAGGATCACTTGAGCCTGGGAGTTTAAGGCTACAGTGAGCTATAATCACACTACTGCACTCAGCCTGGGTGACAGAGCAAGACCCTGTCCCAAAATAAAATAGAAGCCATCTTGGAAAATGCAGAAAGTAGAGAAAAGTTTAAATGAGAAGTCAGCCATAACAATAATTTTCCGTTGTCTCGTTCCTCAGTATCTTCTAGAGCCTAACCTGTACTCACCTCCAGTAGTGGTGGCAGCTATAGAATAATAATAAGTGATAGTAGTAGTAGTATGGTAATGATAGTAATAATAATATAACAACAACAATGTCATCAACAGAAGCAGCTGACATTTATCTAGCACCTACTGTTAAGCAGGCATTCTTGTGAATCATTTGTACAGATGATGTCATTTAATCTGCACAATAACTCAAAGATGCATATGCTATTAATATACACATAAGGAAACAGAACTATAGAGAGGCCACGTGACTTGCTCAAGGTCCCATGGTTAGTACATGAGGGAAACAGGGAGTAGTAGATGCTCGATAAATATTTAATCATGCTAAATCCCTCTCCTCGCTTATACTGATGACAGCAAGATACTGAACACAGCAACATCTGATTGTAAATTGAAACCAAGAAATGTCCTTGAAGGTTGTTTTTCCACCGAATAATTTTTATTGCATGTTTGGTTTCATTTCTGCAGTGGTAACTTTTCCTAGGAGAAAATACTGAAAATACAGAGAGGCATACAAAAAAGGAACTGAAGTCCCCCATAATCCTCATCATCTGTTGTATTTTTAATATTTGGTATATTTCAGGCCAGGCATGGTGACTCATGCCTGAAATCCCAGCACTTTGGGAGGCTGATGGGGGTGGATCACTTCAGGTCAGGAGTTTGAGACCAGCCTGGCCAACATGATGAAACCCCGTCTCCACTAAAAAATACAAAAATTAGCCAGGCATGGTGGCATGTGCCTGTAACCCCAGCTACTTGGGAGGCTGAGGCAGGTGAATCGCTTGAACCCAGGAGGCAGAGGTTGCAGTGAGCCGAGATCACACCACTGCACTCCAGACTCCAGTCTGGGCAACAGAGCAAGACTCTATCTCAAAAAAAAAAAAATTGTACTCACACACACACAGACACACACACACACATATTTAGTATATTTCTCTGCCTCTTCTCAATGTAAACTTTTTTAATGCGGTTGAGCTCAGACTGCATATGCAATTTGTCCTGATGCTGCTTTTACTCAGTGTTGTGTGATAAGCATTTCCCGTGTTGTTGTAAAGTCTTCAGAAGCATCCTTTTAATGACTGCTGCAGCTTTATATAGGTGAATCATCTAGTACTTTAAAAGTGAGAACTTACTCTTAGAAGCACATTAATTTTCCCTGTGAGGAATAAGGCAGGCTCAGAGTAAGAGAAAGGAGTCCTATCACCTTCCAGGTATGTGACCTTGGAGGAGTCACCTTAAATGGCCAATCCTCATTTTTTAAACCGAGACTAAGAATAACAACAGAAAAAGAACTGCTTCCTATGATTAATGTGAGGCTAAACCAAGATGACATGTATTCAAGCATTTTTTTAAAATATATACACTAAAGCAAATGTTTGCTCTGGATGACACGTTTTTATTTTACTCTTTGAAAACTGAATTTTTTCAGAATGCAGAAGTGGGCTCAAATTTAATCAAAGTGGCATCTACAACAGCCACGGCCCTGAAGGAAGAAGATGGCCAAGTCTACTGCCAGCCGGAATTTCTTTATGAAGGTAAAATGCATCCTCTGGTCCTGAGATTAGGAAAGGGGCAGATTTTCGTGGGGACCCCAGAGGCCTCTTTACATAATACTTCCCTCCTGTGCACGTACAAGGGCCAAAAAGGAAAGGCTCTTGGGATGCCCCGATGAGAAGCATCTGGGGACATTTCTCTTTCCTCTATCTTCAGCAATGGGTAAGGCCAGCCATGGTGGCTCATACCTGTAGTCTCAGCACTTTGGGAAGCTGAGGCAGGCAGATCACTTGAGGCCAGGAGTTTGAGACCAGCCTGAGCAACATGGTGAAACCCCATCTCTACTAAAAATACAAAAATGAGCTGGGTATAGTGGCACAGGCCTGTAGTCCCAGCTACTCAAGAGGCTGAGGCATGAGAATCGCTTGAGCCCAGGAGGCAGAGATTGCAGTAAGCTGAGATTGTGCTATTGCACTCCAGCCTGGGCAGCAGAGCAAGACACTGTCTCAAAAAAATAAAAATAAAAATAGGAAGGCAGTGGGTGGTTGCTGGGCCAGATGACTTCTGCAAATGCTGTCCCTTACTGAACACGGGCTTATTGAACAGGCACAATACCTTTCCATTTCTACCTCTCAACATCCACAATATCCTGCAAAATAGCTGTTATCAGCTGCATAATATGAAGGAGAAAACTAGGCCTGAGAGACCTGGAGCTACACACAGAACGCAGACCCTCTAGAACAGGAGTCACACCCATGGAGCAGGGCTCCCCAGTCTGGGCACCGTCGCCATCTGGGGCTGGGTCATTCTTTGCAGTGGGTGCTGTCCAGGGAATTGTAAGATGTTTAGCAACATTCCTGGCTTCTACCCACTAGAAGCCCGGAGGGCCCCTATCCTGAATTGGAGCAGCCAAATATGTCTCCAGACATTGCCAGCATCCCATGGGGGCACCATTGCCATGATGGAGAACCACTGCCCCAGAATATAAACCCATGAGGTGAGGATTGTGTTGCTGTGCTCACAGGGTATCAGCAGCACATGACACAAAGGCTGGCATACAGAGGTCTGTGTTCAATACGTCAAAGTACAGAATGAATGGACTTGTCCAAGGAGACTCAGCTAGAGAGTGGCGCGGTGTGCATTTAAACTGAGCGCATTGGCTGGGTGCGGTAGCTCGCGCCTGTAATCCCAGCACTTTGGGAGGTCAAGGTGGCCGGATCACTTGAGGCCAGGAGTTTGAGACCAGCCTGGCCAAGTTGGCGAAACCACATCTCTACCGAAAATACAAAAATTAACCGGTGTGGTGGTGCATGCCTGTAATCCATAATCCCAGCTACTCGGGAGGCTGAGGCAGGAGAATTGCTTGAACCCTGAAGGCAGAGCAGTAAGCTGAGATTTCGCCACTGCACTCCAGCCTGGGCAACAGAGACTTTGCCCAAAAAAAAAAGACTGAGAGCCTTGTTCCATCAGCTGCCCCATGCCAGGAAGTTTGGGTATCTGGAAGAGCACATCGACTTGGGGACTCTTTTAGGATGACCCTTGGATTTGACCTAAGAATCCACTTCTGTAAAAGGCATCCCATACATCCCATAACCAGTTCTGTGAGGGAACTCATACGCTTGGAGTCTTTAGAAATGAATCAATAGGTGATGCCAGGTCTGAAGGCATCCACCCCCATCCTTGCTCACCCACCACACCACATTTTTTTTCTTTCCTGAGAAGATCATGCTTATTTATTGTTGCAATATTGTGCACACTAAAAAGTGTAACAATAAACAAACTACCCATAATCCCTGCACCTGTGACAGCCCTTTGGGATACCCATCCAGTCCTCCCATCATGCGTGGATTGTGTGACATAGGCCGGGTCTCTTCTGGCGAATTCTCAGACTGCTCTCATTTCATCCCAGCAGTGTCATTCTGTTATTGTTGACATTAGATTTGTTCATGCACATCAAGGCCTTAGTGTGGGGTCTGGCCTATAGGGAGAGTCCGGCCAATGGCAGCAATATTAGAATAGCCCTAAGAAGCAGGTTCAGACAATTGCAAAATTTGCCAAAAGGCAGGCAGCAGAGCCAGGTTGTGACCCCAGCCTTCTCTTATCCCAAAGCCCATTGCCTCTGTATTTGTACTTTTGCAAAATACATTCCATATCATCTAGAATGTTCTGAAGCTGCCTTTTGCACTTAATGAATGTAACCTGAGTATTTTCCCACATCCTGAGGATTCTTCAAAGGACATGGCTATTAAGGACCAGGCACGGTGGCTCACACCTATAATCCCAGCACTTTGGGAGGCCCAGCCTTAATTTCATGTAACTATGGGCCAGGCACAATGGCAATTACAGGCATTACTCATTCCTGTAATGCCAGCACTTTGGGAAGCTGAGGCGGGTGGAGCACCTGAGGTCAAGAGTTTGAGACCAGCCTGGATAACATGGCAAAACCCCATCTCTACTTTTTAAAAAATACAAAAATTAGCTGGGGGTAGTGGGGCACACCTGTAGTCCTAGCTACTTGGGAGGCTGAGGCAGGAGAATCACTGGTTTGAGAGGGGCCCAGGAACATCTTGGAAATCTCAGGCCTACTTTGAGGTCAAGGGCACACAACTTCTTCTTATTTAAGTATGGGAATGTTCCATCTGCCTCACCTTCATCTGGGCCTGTCCCCTTGGAAGTTTCACGCTTCCTCATATGTGGGATTGGACATCTCCTTCCCACCTCAATAGTTCTTTCCCCTTCCTGCCCCACTGAACCTAATCAGCATTTATCCGTGGATGTATCTCTACTTCCTCTTCTCTTGGACATTGTATCTTCACCAGCAGCTGGTGGCAACCACCAGGAATATTTCCTAAGAGTTGAACATCCATTTCAGTATTCAGACTTAGAAATTCAATTTGATGCAATAGGCATATATACATATATACACATGTACAGCCAAGCACGGTGGCTCACGTCTATAATCCCAGCACTTTGGCAAGCCAAGGCGGGTGGATCACGAGGTCAGGAGACCAAGACCATCCTGGCTAACACGGTGAAACCCTGTCTCTACTAAAAATAGAAAAAAAAAAAAAAATTGCAGGATGTGGTGGCAGGCACCTGTAGTCCTAGCTACTCAGGAGGCTGAGGCAGGAGAATTGCTTGAACCCAGGAGGCAGCGGTTGCAGTGAGCTGAGATGGCGCCACTGCACTCCAGTCCAGGCGACAGAGCGAGACTCCATCTCAAAAACGACAAAAAAAAAACCCCCATATATCTATACACACACACACACACACACACACACACAGAGAGAAAAAAATAAGATTTTTGATTATGTAAAAATAAGATGATGAAAATTTCACATAATGAGAAACTTAGATTCTATCGTAGAAAGTGTAAACTATAAGGCAGTTATAACCCCAGGAATGCTTCCAAATTTTTTCTCTTCATTTGTAACCTAGTGGAGATATAGTAATTCTATAGTCAGCATTTTACACTTAACCTTATGGTATGGACACTTGTCCATGTTATTAAAATCATTATTAAATGTTATTTTTCCATAATGTTATTATATAATTCACCAGATTTAATTAACTATTCTCCGTTGACACCATTTTCCACAGCTTCCCATTCTGTTTTAGTTTTTAGTTTTTAATTTTAGAGATGGGGTTCTTGCCATGTTGAGCAGGTTGGTCTTGAACTCCTGGCGTCAAGCGATCCTCCCATCTCAGCTTCCCAAAGAGCTGGGATTACAGGCATGAGCCACTATGCCTGGCACAGCTTCCTATTTCTTTTTTTTTTTTTTTTTTAGACAGAGTTTTACTCTGTGGCCCAGGCTGGAGTGCAGTGGCACAATCTCGGCTCACTGCAACCTCTGCCTCCTGGGTTCACGTGATTCTCCTGCCTCAGCCTCCCGAGTTGCTGGAATTACAGGCATGCATCACCATGCCTGGCTAATTTTCTTTGTACTTTCAGTAGAGGGAGGGTTTTGCCATGTTGGCCAGGCTGGTCTCAAACTCCTGACCTCAAATGATCTGCCCGCCTCAGCCTCCCAAAGTGCTGCGATTATAGGCGTGAGCCACTGCGCCCAGCCAGCTTCCCATTTCTCATCACACATATGCACATGCGTGCACACATACACACATCAGCACTTTTTTGAAAAGAGCTTTAAGAAATTGCAGTAGCCTCTGATTTTAATCATGCAATTCTCTTTGATTTCTATCTTGGATAATTAAAGATGTTTATACACTTAAAACCTAGGTCTGTGGTACACTGCTCCAGGCCTTTCTGATAGAGATGGGGTAATTATCAGAGGCTCCGTCCCCTGCCTTTGACCACCTTTGATCCAATCCAGGCTCTAAATCAAGCTCAGGGATCTTGGTGTGGGAACGAATTCTGAGGAAAGGCTACCCAGTCTGACAGGAAGGGTGGATGCTCCCAGCCCCCAGTGATGGGGGCTTCATCCACCTTCTAATTTCCTTGTAGGCTTAGAGCTTCCACGGGTCAATTATGCTCACAATGGAAAGCGATACCGGTATGTCTTTGCTGCAGGAGTTCAATGGAGTCCAATCCCAACCAAGGTACTGTTCTCTGTGTATTCACAGGCTTTTCCTACAGTGATTGCGTCTATATGCAACGCTGAATTCTAAGGTTCTGAGACATTGATTAGAAAACAGGAGGTCAGAGGGAGGTAAGTGTAGGATAAGATAAATTTGAAGTAAGGATGGACAGCTGGGAGAGGGAGTGGCACCTAATGGGCTAAGGTTTGGGTAAGAGGTTATAGCTGGAGTTTATTCACTGATTTCTTTATTCAATACTTATTTATTGAGCACCAACTATGGGCTACAATGTGGTAGGCACTGAGGGTAAGGAAGTCAGCAGGGGGATGCCCAGTCCCTGACCTAAGGAACTCACCCTCTCCAGCAGAGAGGGTGCAGCTGAAACTTAGAGGATTTATTTTGCTTCTTTTGTTTTGATTTGTTTTTTCCTTTTTATTTAAAAAAATACACAGAAAGAGACAGGGTCTCATTGTGTTGTCCATGCTGGTCTTGAACTCCTAAGTTCCAGGGATCCTCCTGCCTCAGCCACCGAAAGTGCTGGATTACAGCCATGAGCCACGATGCCTGGCCCACTGTGCTTCTTAAGCTACCATTTGTGAAACACTTACTGTGTGCTGGTCACTGTGTGAAGTGCTGTGCAGGGATCACTTTTTTTAAACATCTTCATTTTTCATAATAAAATGGAAAATCTTTTTTTTATTGCAAACAGAGCAGAAATGTCCACAGCCAAAAATTAAGCCTCCGCCCCTCCATACCCCAAGCCACTCTCCACTAATACCAGACCTAGAGAGAAATAGGCCTGTTGGGAGATTAAGAGAGATTCAGAGAATTGCACTCTTAAAGCAACAAAGGGGTTGTATTATACTTTAAATGTTTGCATTGAATGTATTCATTTATTTAACTCATATAAAATTGCAGTGCAATGCCAAATATAAGATATAGTCAATATTTTAATTTTTAGACGGGGTGTGGTGGCTCACACCTATAATCCTAGCACTTTGGGGAGCTGAGGATTGCTTGAGGCCAGGAGTTCGAGACCAGCTTGGTCAACAATAGCAAGACCCTGTCTCTATATTAAAAAATAATAATAAATTTAAAAATATTTTAATTTTTAAAAGAATTCCTTATGCTGTATCAGCTACATGGTGGCCGGAGGACCCATGTTTAAAACTGGGGGAGGAGGCTGGGTGCGGTGGCTCATGCCTGTAATTCCAGCATTCTGGGAGGCTGAGGCAGGCAGATCACCTGAGGTCAAGAGTTCAAGACCAACCTGGCCATGGTGAAACCCCGTCTCTACTAAAAATACAAAAAGTTTGCCAGGTGTGGTGGTACATGCCTGTAATCCCAGGTACTCGAGAGGCTGAGGCAGGAGAATTGCTTGAACCCAAGAGGTGGAGGTGGAGGTTGCAGTGAGACAAGATCACGCCATTGCACTCCAGCCTGGGTGACAAGAGTGAAACTCTATCTCAAAAAAAAACAAAAACCAAAAACCAACAACAAAAAAACCACGGGGAGGAGAGTTAGCTCCTGTCCTTTCTTGGCTGTGCTCACCAGAGGTAGCTGTCATTGGGTGATTATGTCAAAAGTCTATATCCGATGGGCTTCATTTCTGTGTTTCTCCTCGTTGGATGTACAGATAATAAAATATGACATTCTCACAAAGTCATGCTTGAAATGGAGAGAGGACGACTGCTGGCCAGCGGAACCCCTGTTTGTGCCCACACCAGGCGCCAAGGATGAGGATGACGGTAAGACTCTAAGAAGCCAAGCCTAGTTGCTGCATGCTGCTCATGATCCCCCTTCCCACAGAGACACCATCTAGGGGCAGCTGACCCCCTAGCTCATAAAGGGGGTGGACTGGTGCTTTGAAGTCTACATCTGTCTAGGTCAAAGCTAAAAGGTTAGGGAGTCCCCAAGGCTACCTTTACTTCTTATACCAATTGCAAAGTTTGAGGGTCCCCGAGACACCCTTTGGCTTCAATAATTCATTAGAATCACCAACCTCACTGCAAGCGCTTATGCTCACAGTTCTGGTTTGCAGCAGTGAAAAGATACAGACTAAAATTAGCAAAGGGAAGAGGTGCACAAGACAGAGCCCAGCAGGGACCCACAGGAGCTTCCAGCTGCACTCTCCCAGAAGAGTCACAGATAGCACTGACTTCTCCTGACAATGCTGTGTGACAGTGCTCACAGAATATTATTGCCAGCCAGGAAGCTCCCCTGAGACTCGGTATGGAGAGTTTATACTGGGGCTCAGTCATGTAAACATGGTTGCCCGCCTGTGTGTCTGACCTTTATTTAGTCTTCAGTCCTCCTGGAGATCAAGCTCATACCATGTGGCCCAAGGCCCCACCATAAATCCCACTGTAAGGGTAGACTGCCTGGTGTGGCGCAAGGCCCCCATGTATACAAAGATACTTGTATCAAGCAGGACATTTCACCAGTATAGAGGTGACCTCCCAGAAACTGAGGACAAAAGCCAGTCTCCTTTTTAGACAAGTTTAAGTTTTTTACTGCACAAAGTCCATCTCCTTTCCAGTCAGTGACACTAAGCTCTCTCAGAATGCAGAATCTTGGTTTTAAAATTGATTACAGTGGCTAGATCCAAAAGAAATGTTTTTAAGAAATGGAGTCTTGCTCTGTTGCCCAGGCTGGAGTGTAGTGGCATAATCGTAGCTCACTGCAGCCTCAAACTCCTGGGTTCAAGTGATCCTCCTGCCTCAGCCTACCAAGTAGCTGGAGCTACAGGGGCACGCCACCATGCCTAGCTCATTCTTTGTATTTGTTATAGAGAAAGGGTCTCACTGTGTTTCCCAGGCTGGTCTCTAACTCCTGGGCTCAAGCGATCCTCCCATCTTAGCCTCCCAAAGTGCTGGGATTACAGGTGTCAGTCACTGCACCTGGCCTGGATCCAAATTTTTAACAATGCATAAGCACGTAAATGTTTCACAGCGCCCCTGGAAATGTGTATTTGTGGCCCACCTCTATTTTCTAGGTTTCCACTTGACTGAATGATCCTTCCCCTTTCATTCTCAGAAATGCTTCAGAAATGCCCTGCCCACAGCCCTGAGGAGGCTAAGGAGGGTAACTAGAACCATAGGTGGGGATGTCACCTGGCCACGCTGGGAATGGGGCTGCCACACCTGCAAGGAGGGCAGGCTGCCCCACTTGAGCCTGCCAGCTTCTTCCCTCAGGTGACAAGGGAGTGGTTTTCCACCTGGGTCTTGTCTTCCTACTGATCATGGCATGGCACGTCAGGCCAGCAACCCCGTGTCACTGTCATCTCCGAGGCGGGGGACCACTGGCATTGCCTCCTGCTCAGGCCGTTCTCCCACTCAGTGGTGTGGACACTTCCTTTACATTCTCTGTGAGGAGGGAGTATCATTATCTTCATTTTACCAATGGGATGCTCAGAGAGTGACCTTGTTGCCCAAGGTCACACATCCCATACATTCAGAGGTAAGATGTAAATCCAGGCCAATCTGACTTCAACGATGCTCCACTGCTCTTCAACCTGGGACCCTCTGGGGGCATTGAGAGTATTTGCAGGAAGTTGATATGCATTATTTTGTTTAACCATTGAAATGCCATTCTTCGAGCCAGGTGTGGTGGTTTCTGCCTGTAATCCCAGCACTTGGGAGGTCAAGGTGGGCAGATTGCTTGAGCCCAGGGGTTCAAGACCAGCATGGGCAATATAGGGAGACCGCATCTGACAAAAAATACAAAAATAAGCCAGATGTCATGTCATGTGCCTGTAGTCCCAGCTACTTGGAGGGCTGAGGTGGGAGGATAGCTTGGGCCCAAGAGATCGAGATTGCAGTGAGCTGTGATCACACCACTGCACTCTAGTCTGGGCAACAGAGTAAGAACCCATCTCAAAAAAGCAAAACAAACAAACAAAACGAATGCCATTCTTCAATGCCTGCAATAATTTAGTGTGCTTTCAAAATCCATCATGCAGGAGATACTCTCGGCAACCCTGTGAGTGTAGGTGAGATTATCCCACCTCTACTGATGAAGAGACTGAGGCTCCGAGAGGTCAAGGGACTGGCCCAGTCAGGGCTAGAACCAGGTTTTCTGGTTTCTTTGTTTGTTTGTTTTGAGATGGTGTTTCACTCCGTCACCCAGGCTGGAGTGCAATGGTGTGATCTCGGCTCACTGCAAATTCCACTCCCAGGTTCAAGTGATTCTTCTGCTTCAGTCTCATGATTCTCCTGCTTCAGTCTCCTGAGTAGCTGAGATTACAAGCACCCACCACCACACCCAGCTAATTTTTGTATTTTTAGTAGAGACAGGGTTTCACCATGTTGGCCAGGCTGGTCTCGAACTCCTGATCGGAAGTGATCTGCCCACCTCTGCTCCCAAAGTGCCGGGATTACAGGCGTGAACCACCGCGCCCGGCCTACAGCCAAATTTTCTGATTCCTAGTTTCCAGGCCTTTCCCTTCTATTACAGTGTCTCCAATTCACTTCCCTCCTGATTTGGTTAGATACATATGTCTAAAGAGGGCGGAGAGACACGCTGAGAAACTCATCCCTCCGACTGAAGCCTGCACTTTTACAAAGGGTTTCTTTCTGTTTCCCCAAAGGAGTCATCCTATCAGCCATTGTCTCTACTGATCCCCAGAAGCCACCTTTTCTGCTCATTCTGGATGCCAAAAGCTTTACAGAATTGGCCCGTGCCTCCGTTGATGTCGATATGCACATGGATCTCCACGGATTATTCATTGCAGACATGGACGGGGACGCAAAAAAGCAGGCCGCTTCTGAGGAACAGCGGGACAGGGCTTCTGACTGCCATGGGGCTCCTCCAACCTGATGGTGTTGAGGTTTGGACGGGGGAGAGAAGCTTGGCTGTCAGAACTCCATGGATACATTTCTTTGGATAGAGGGGAGGGCCTTGGTTACCTTTTGTACTTATTCTTTCTGTGGGCGCTTTCACAAGGGCATGGAAAGAGAGTTTGTCAGTATCATTTCTTTCACTTTATTTTGGCCGTAAAAATTTTGTTTGAAAGTCAAATATTTGAAGATCAAATATATATTGATTAGATCCAGTTCTTCTAAGAAAACTCCTTTCCTTTAACATAAAGACCTTGACCATGAATTGGAAATGATATTCAAGGACATTATCATCATTTTTAGAATGAGCCACTAACCTGTTACAGAAGAGACAGATAGTTATTTATCATTGTGCCTTCCTCTGTCTCTTTCTCTTTCCTTTGCTCCCTCCCATCTTTCTAGTGGACTAAATTGTGTATCTGGGAGTTCTCGCTTTCTAGCCAGGCCTGATGAGTTAAGTTATGTGACCAGGAAGGCATGCCACTTTGTGGTCATTCCATGCAAGTCATGGCATAATAGAAAATAATAAAAACTTTACTCAGACTTTTATTTTTTCATGGCTTCTCCCCCTGAAGGTCTTCTAAGGCAATAAAATAGTTGCAGAGCTTGATGGTTCACAGCCAGCACGATGCCTCATTGTACAGGCAATGGGACTAACACTTTGGTGTGGGACTCCTCTTTGCAGGAGGGGATTAATAGGTACTGGACATTGACCTGACTAGCCACAGCCAAGGGGCTTGAACCCAAGATTGAGTCCCAGGGCCTGGGCTGGCATGAGAGTTCTTCCCTACTGCTGAGAACTAGAGCAGTGAGCCATGCCCATGTGCATAGGTAAAAGGAGTTTCTCCAAGCTTGTACGTGCTGCCAAGATAAACCAGGCATTTGGGGCAGCGTGGAAGGAGGCTGAAGGCCCCTGAGCCAGGTAGTGATGGGGATGGAGAAAGTGGGGAACAAGACAAGTGGGATGCCACACCACTACCGGGAGCCCCAGAGTCATCTGAGTCTACAGTCAAGTGGGTGCCTGATGCATGGTGTAAAGAAACAGGCAGGCTGGATAATTCCCAGGTCATGGGATCGGGGGAGCTGGGCTTCACAGCCTTATTCCACACTTACCTCCTCTCCTGAATCTGGATTTCCTTCAGTCACCAATGGGGATTCAATGACATATCTGGAGGATGGGAAGGACTCTCTAGTGGCACTGCATGGAATCCCCCAGAGGGGCAGCTCCCTCGAGGATAGTCTTAGCTTTTGCCCTGCAACCACCATGAAGCCATACTTAGCTTCTACCAAAATGTAGGCTCCATGAGGCCAGGGAGTTAGGCTTTTACTTTTGTTTGTTTGTTTTTTTTTTTTTTGAGACAGGGTCTCACTCTGTCACCCCGGCTAGAATGCAGTGGTGCCATCTTGGCTCACTGTAGCCTCAACCTCCCAAGCTTAAGTGACCCCCCCACCTCAGCCTCCCGAGTAATGGGGACTACAGCCATGTCCCACCACATCCAGCTAAGTTTTGTATTTTTTGTAGAGACACGGTTTCATCATGTTGCCCAGGCTAGTCTCGAACTCCTGGGCTCAAGTGATCCTCCCACCTTGGCCTTTCAAAGGGCTAGGATTACAGGCACGTCCCACCTTGCCCAGTCTTTTTTTTGTTTTTTCCTTTTTTTTTTTTTTAATTTCTTTTGAGACAAGAGTCTCACTCTGTCACCCAGGCTGGAGTACAGTGGCACAATCTCAGTTCACTGCAACCTCCGTCTCCGAGATTCAAGCTATTCTCCTGCCTCAGTCTCCCTAGTAGCTGGTAATACAAGCACGTGCCACTACGCCCAGTAATCTTTGTATTTTTTTTTAGTAAAGACGGGGTTTCACCATGTTGGCCAGGCTGGTCTTGAACTCCTGACCTCAGGTGATCTGCCACCTCAGCCTCCCAAAGTGCTGGGATTACAGGTGTGAGCTACCATGCCCAGCCAAGCCCTTTTTTTTTTTTCCTTCATTGAAGTTTTTATTGAGATAATTGTACATGCACATGCAGTGTTGAGAAATTATACAGAAAGATCTCATGCAGACTTTACCCAGTTCCCCCATTTGTAACATTTTGCAAATTTATATAGTACAATATCACAACCAGGATATTGATATTATCCACCAATCTTATTTAGATTTCCCAGTTTTACTTGTACTCATTTGTGTGTACGTGTATATAGTTCTAGACAAATTCTAGACTGCATCCACCATCACAGGCAAGATACCAAACAGCATGTCAGCATGAGGATCCCTCATGTCACTTTTTTGTCACCAAACCTACCTCCCGCCCTCCTCAACTCCCATCCCTAACCCCTGGCAACCACCATAAAATGGTGTCCTTTCAAAAATGTTATGTAAATGAGATGATGCGGTATTAACCTTTTGGGATTGGCTTTTCTCACACAGCAGAATTCCTTGAAGATTCATCCAGTCGTGGTGGGTATTCATCCAAGTCATTAGGCATTGGGTGTGTCTGACTCACTATTTTATCCTCAACACTTGTAACACTGCCTCGTGTAATGTAGGCACTCGATACATACTTGTTGAATGAACGAATGCACCAGTTCTCCCAACAGATTCAACTCGTCAATGCGTCAACAAGAAATGGATGTCTTACGGGAGAGCTCCCGGGAGATGGGGAAGCGAGTCCACATGGAGCCCAATGACAACACACGCAGTTCCCTGCTAAGGTTCCTCACTCCTGTTGTCCTTGACCACTCCCCTCTCTCCTCTCCTCCCTGTTGGTCCTGCAAAACCCCTCCTATCGTTCTCAGCATTTTCATTTTTGCCCTAAGCTTACATACCCTGTTCAACAAAAACGCAAGCCATGGAAATGGCAGGACAAAAACCATCTGCTCTTCCTCAGAATCGCCTTTGGGAACCTCAGTGCCTCCAGCATTGATAAAATGGACAAAGGGGGACCAGGCGTGGTGGCCCACATCTGTAATCCCAGCATGCTGGGAGGCCAGTGCAGGCAGATCATGAGGTCAGGAGTTTGAGACCAGTCTGGCCAACATGTGAAACCTTGTCTCTACTAAAAATACAAAAATTAGCCGGGCATGGTGGTGGGCACCTGTAATCCCAGCTACTTGGGAGGTTGAGGCAGGAGAATCACTTGAACACAGGAGATGGAGGTTGCAGTGAGCTGAGATCGTGCCACTGCACTCCAGCCTGGGTGACAGAGTGAGACTCTGTCTCAAAATAATAAAATAAAATAAAACAAAACAAAACAAAACAAAATGGACAAAGGAGAAATGCCAACTCTAGTGACCTGAGAAAAACCTGATTAAGGGCTGCGTTTGGGTGGCAGGAATGGAAAAGAATTGAAAAATGTGACAAGCCCTCGCCCACTCATTCTTCCACTTTAAATATTTGAGAAGAGGGTAGAATTAAAAAATGCTTCCCCACCTCCTTTCTACTAGATTCCTATTGCCTAACAGTACCCAGAACTAGTCATGAAAAAGGGTGCAGTTCTGCGGGGAAGAAAAATATGTCCGTGGTTTGTTTATCTTGTTGAAGATGACAGGTAGAATACCAGACTGATGAGGGAGGCTGGCACGCCAAATCTTTCTTTCTCAGTTTCAAAACCACCAAAGGTTGATGCCAAGATATTCAATTTATCTGGGTCCTTAATTCTGACACATTTCGTATACAGACCAGGGTAATTAGCTCAAAACTCCACAAGAGCTATGATGCATGCTCCATTCTTGAAGGACCCACAAGACACTCCATCTTACCCTCTTAGCCTTTCTTGCTATGTTTCATGTGGGTGGAATATATGACCAGGAAGTTCTGCAGGAAAAGTCACTCTGGATTTCTTTATTGCTTTGATAAAGCCACAGCATTTTTCAAGTGCTCTGTGCTGCAAGCGTCAGGTACACAGTAGGAAACCCAAATGTTTGCTGACCCACTAACTTTTTCCACCAAAGCTTTCTCTAATTTAATCCCAATTCTGGAATAAGCTGGATAGACACTTGGGCAATCAACTCACAAAAAATCTAAGTGTGTTGGCGTGACGTCTACAATATTTGCTCAAACACTTCCTCCAGAACAAAGTTCAGCCTGACTCCTTTAAGAAGGTTGCTGGTCCAGGTTAAGTATAAACACCTTTGATGGCTTCTTAAAAACTGTTTAAAAGACTGGGTGGTTTTTAAATGGCCAGGAGATGTCTTTCTCATGACAAATCAGGACATGCAGACCAAAAAGTCATCACCACCATTCTCAACATCCAACAATGATGAGATGTGTGGCCTCAGTACTTGAACTTCTTCCAGTGAGTTTAGACTCAGAGATCCTGCCCAGAAAAACAGCGCCGACTGCCCCAGCTCCTGTGCCACATCGAAAAGCATCCTTTGAGGTCCAGTCGCAGCTAAGAGGCAGATTTTCTTGGACACAACCAGCAAAGAGAGATGTGGCGGCACTGTATTCAGCCTGGGTGGGGAAGAGGACAGCTTCTTTCTTTCTCATAATTAAGAAAGGCTTTCCCAAGGCCGGGCGCGGTGGCTCACGCCTGTAATCCCAGCACATCGGGAGGACGAGGTGGGCAGATCACGAGGTCAGGAGATCGAGACCATCCTGGCTAACACAGTAAAACCCCGTCTCTACTAAAAATACAAAAAATTATATTGTGTTTTTATACAATATAATTTTTGGGGGGCATGGTGGCGGGCGCCTGTAGTCCCAGCTACTCAGGAGGCTGAGGCAGGAGAATGGTGTGACTCTGGGAGGCAGAGCTTGCAGCGAGCTGAGATCGCGCCACTGCACTCCAGGCTGGGCGACAGAGTAAGACAACGTCTCAAACAAAAAAAAAAAAAAAAAGAAAGAAAAGAAAAAGAAAAGCTTCCTGATGGGCCGGGACTTGAGGACCTGCCTGAGTGGCCAGAGGGAACTGGCAAGGGGCTGGTCCTGCCAGGCTGGGAGTGCAGGGCAAGGATTTGGAGACAGACGTGGTTGCCTGAACAAAGCAGGTGCTGAGAGTCTTTCCCAAGAAAGAGCAGTGGAAAGAATCAGGCTTAGGGTTTCTTGTTTTTCCTGTGTTAAGTCTTATCTGTTCATTGTAGCACATCTGGATAAAGAAATAAATGAGAAAGACACCACAGTTACATTACCAAAAGGAAACCACTGAAATCATTTTGATATATTTTTCTCCAGGTGTTTTTGAGTGTGTGTGTGTGGGCAGCGTTTACATATTAGTGATCACCAGTTTATAACCTACTCCTTTTCACTTAACATATGATGCAAGCATTTTCCCAGGTCACTAAATTCTTTTAATGGGTGCATATTATTCCTTCTTGGGGGCATGGCATAATGTAGACTACCCTACTGTTGGACATTTAGGTTATTTCCAATTTTTGACTATCATAGATAAGGCCCTGATAAGTAATGTCCTGCATAAGATTCTAGAGTTCATCCCCTACCCTGTATTTGGGTGGCTGTTACTGTTATTTTCTTCAGCTAGATTCCCAATTCAAAATTTCTGAGCCAAATAGTAGAAAAACAAGGTAATGGGTGTTTTCTTGAAAGGCCAAAGGTTTGGCTTGATTCATAAGACTGAAACTGAGAAGACAATTTTGGATATTTGAGGCTCAAATGGTCAAAATGGTGGCAGGACTGAGAAAACCCATCTCTGAGGAAACTGAGAAAACATGGGTACATGGTAATATCATTTTAATTCAAATCCTCCCTCCTTCCTTTTCCACAGTCTTTCCAATTCTCCATATTCTTCCACTCCATACAAATGCATGGTTTTTGTTTGTTTGGTTGGTTTTTGAGACGGAGTCTCACTTTGTCACCCAGGCTGGAGTGCAGTGGCACGATCTCGGCTCACTGCAACCTCCACCTCCCGGGTTCAAACGATTCTCCTGCCTCAGCCTCCCAAGTAGCTGGGACTACAGGCATGTGCCACCACGCCTGGCTAATTTTTCTGTATTTTTAGTAGAGATGGAATTTCACCATGTTGGCCAGGCTGATCTCCAACTCCTGACCTCAGGTGATCCACCTGCCTCGGCCTCCCAAAGTCCTGGGATTACAGGCGTGAGTCACCGCGCCCGGCCACAAATACACGTTCTTTTTCAGGCATATATTCACACATTCGTTCACTTATTCAGTGATAAGACCGTGCTCGCAGATAGTGCTGGAAAAAACCAGTGCCTCCGTGTGCTCAGGGAGTGTATGGCTTTGTGAAAAACCAACACAATACAATGGAATGGAGGTGAAAAATGGGTGTACCTCTGCAGCCTTAGCCAGGGACGGCCACAAGAGGAAGGATGGTAGCAGTTGGCAAGGTGAAACAGGTGATCCAAATTTAAAAAGGAGTGTGTGCCTGGCCTTGGAGTCAGGGAAGCATATGAGAATCTTGAAAACCTGAACTGTTGGGCAGAAGGTGGGGGCCATAGCAAAAGACAGCCCCAAGCAGACCTCCACTTTATCTGCACTCAGGTCAGAAATGAAACTGGCATTAACTAAAGGGAATTTTCCAAAGGTGGCTTCAAGGACAATCAAGGACTGACAGTCCTTTATATATATATAGCTTTTTAGAGATCTAAGTCACATACCAAAAAACTCACTCACTTAAAATGTACAACTCAGCAGGGCGTGGTGGTTCATGTTTGTAATTCCAGCACTTTGGGAGGCCGAGCTGGGAGTATCGCTTAAGCCCAGGAGTTCGAGACCAGCCGGGCATACATATATAATGTACAACTCAATGATTTTAGTTTAGTATATTGTGAGTTCTGTAACCATCGCTACTACCTAATTTTAGAACATTTTTAATCACTCCAAAAAAACCCCCCTGTATTCACTGGAATTACTCCTCATTCTGCACCCCCCAGTCCTAGGCAACCACAAATCTACCTTCTGTGGATTTGCTTATTCTGGACATTTCATATAAATGGAATTACATGTGGGCTTTTTGTGACCCTCCTTTTACTAATTCTGTTTCAAGGTTCATGTATGTCGTTGCACGAATTGTGACTACTTTGTACTGCTGAATAACATTCATTGCACAAATATACTACAGTTTGCTTATCCATTTAACAATTGGTAAGCATTTAGGTTGTTTCTTCTTTTCTATCTTTCTTTTCCTTTTTTTTTTTTTTTTTTTTTTGAGACAGGGTCTCACTCTGTCGCCCAGGCTGGAGTGCGGAGGCACAATCACGTCTCACTGCAACCTCCGCTCCCCATCTGTTGGGATACTCCTGACTCAGCCTCCCAAGTAGCTGGGACTACAGGCGCCCACCACGTCCAGCCAATTTTTTTTAAAAATTTTGGTAGAGACAGGGTCTCACTATGTTGCCCAGGGTGATCTCAAACACCTGGTCTCAAGTGATCCTCCCATTCAGCCTCCCAAAGTGCTGGAATTACAGGTGTGAGCCACCATGCCCAGCTGTTTCTTCTTTTTGGCTGTCATGAACAGTGTTGCTATGAACATTTATGTACAAGTTGTTGTGTGGACATGTTTTCATTCTCTTGAGTATATACCTAGGAGTGGAATTGCTGGGTCACATGGTGACTCTATGTTTAACATTTTGATGAACTGCCTGTTTTACAAAGTCGTTGTGGCATTTTACAATCCCACCAGCAATGTATGACAGTTCACTATGTCCACATTCTCCCTAACATTTGGCATTGTCTGCTTTTCTTAGTTTAGCCAGCATAGTGGGACTGAAGTGGCATCTCACTGTGGTTTTCATTTGCACTTCCCTCATGACTAATGACGTTGAGCATCTTTGCATGTGTTTATTGGCCATTGTATATCTTCTTTGGAGAAATGTCTACTGAAATCCTTTTTTTTTTTTTTTTTTTTTTTTTTTGAGATGGAGTCTTGCTCTGTCCCTAGGCTATAGTGCAGTAGTGTGATCTCAGCTCACTGCGACCTCCACCTCCTGAGTTCAAGTGATTCTCCTCCCTCAGCCTTCCGAGTAGCTGGAACTACAGGTGTGCACCACCACGCCTGGCTAATTTTTGTATTTTAGTAGAGATTCTGTCATGTTGCCCAGGCTGGTCTTGAACTCCTGATCTCAACTGATCCCTCTGCCTCACTCTCCCAAAGTGTTGGGATTACAGGTGTGAGCCACCGTGCCTGGCCTCAAATCCTTTTTTAATCAGGGTACTTGTCATTTTATTGTTGAGTTGCAAGAGTTCTTTATATCTGATATATGTAAACCTTCTATCAAACATATGATTTTCATATATCTTCTCCCATTCTGTAGCTAGTCTTTTCACTTTCTTGATGAAGTACAAAAGTTTTTAAGTTTTGATGAAGTGCAATTTATCTAATTTTTCTTTGATCACTTGCACTTCTGGTGTCGCATCTAGGAAATGGACAAAAAGAATTACTCCTATGTTTTCTTCAAATAATTTTACAGTTTTGGCACTTACAATTATGTCTATGATCCATTTTGAGTTAATCTTTGTATGCAGTGTGAGGTAGGGGTCCAACTTTGTTCTTGTATACATGGATATCTAGTTGTGCCAACAAAAGAGTCACCATTTGGGGTTGAAACATCTTCCAGATAGGGCAAAAAAAAAAGTTGCCCTTTTCCCTCCTACATTTCCTAGATTTTTCCTTCATTCCAAGAGAAGCAGTTGTAGGGCAGCTCTCTGCTGGCCCCAGCAAGGCTTAGTTCAAGACCAGAAAACCCAGATGGATGCGTCAGTGGTGGGTCCCACAGCTCTTTCTGCAGTGGAGATTTAAACGACTTCCTCTGTCTTCATCGCAGGGTCCTGGTGAGGTTCAGGTTAGTCCAGCATATCTGTGCTTCATTCAGAGTCATATGTCCTGGCACGATTCACCAGTATTTTCTTTAGGTGAATACATCCACTGTGTTCGAGAAGGACTGAAGGGTACTGATGTCCTGGAATAGGTGGGAAAGCTTGGGGGGTGGCTTTGGGATTGGTGGAAGGCCTGGATTGCCTGAAGGTCACCTTGGCATTGTGACTTTGTCTTCAGTCTGCCATTTGGTTGGGGAAAGCAAAAAGCCATGGTCTAGTTCAGGGTTCTTTGCATTACCATTGGAATTAGTGTAAGAGGGACAGCGATGTCCATGTTGTTTGTGCATCCTCTCTAGGTAAGGGCAGGAACTGAGCTTGTTTATTATAATAATTACAACACCAATAACCGCTAAAGTCTATTGACAGTTCATGCTGGCCTGAGCACTATGCTTCAGCACTTCACACATGAACACAAGTCTCCTATTGATGCAAAAAATTACTGCAAACTTGGTAATGCCTTAAAACAACATCAATTGATTTTCTTACACTTCTGGGGGTCAGAAATCCAAAATGAGTCTCACAAGGATGAAAACCCAGGTCTTAGCAGGGCTATTTCTTCTGGAGCCTCTATAGGTGAATCCATTTCCTTGACTTTTCCAGCTTCCTCCGTTTTTAGCTTGTGGCCCCATTACTTCACCCTCTCTCCCCCTGCTTCCATAGTCACACCCAGATAATCCAGGAGACTATTCCCATATCAAGATCCTTACCTTGACTACATCAGCAAAGTCCCTTTTGCCATATAAAGCAACATTCACAGGTTCCAGGGATTAGGACCTGGGTATCTTTGGGGGCCACTATTTAGATGACCACAAGCACCCAGTTCTTAATGCACTCAGTAAATATTTGTTGAGTGCATGAATGAATTTTAACTGTTTAGCATCGTTGTTGGCAGTCTCTTGGCTCAGTCCTTTCAGGAATGTGTGTTCTCCCTTCCATCAAGTTTGTTCGAATCTCTTCAGTGAGGATTTCCTGACCGTAATTTAACATCACAGCTTGCCCCTCCATCACACACACTCCCAATCCCCTTATCCTACTTAAGTTTTCTTCTACCCCATAGCTTTTTGTCATTTAATATATTGTATAATTTACTTAAGATGTTTGTTGGTATTTGTCCACCTTTCTCACTAGGATGTATGTTTCGTGGGGCAAGGAGTTTTCCATATTTTAGTCTCAGATGTATTCTAGGCATCTGGAACAGTGTCTGGCACATGGCAGGTACTCAGTACATGTGTGTGGAATGAACGTGTGAGCTGAATGGCCTCCCTAAGCCTCATTCAGCGGCAAATCTGGTTCTTTATCTACAGTGGCCAATCTTGGCTTTCACAGCGATGAAGCCATGGCCTGTTGTGAAGCCAATCAATTGCTGAGTAACCTATGGATTATCCTGTTTACTGGGCTCCACCCCATTCCATTAACACACTGGCAATTTTGATCTCTAAAATACAGATAACCTCAATTCTCATCTCCACCAAGACTTGCGAAAGTCTGGGAGGGAAATGAATGGTTTGGCTTTGAATAGTTCTTGAAGGATAAATGTTTTAGAATTAAAATGATTGCAGAGTTGAGATAGTGAGTTGTCCCTGGCTGAAGTTGCCAGAATTTGTGATGTTGGGTGTTACTGTTTCCACCAGTGTGCCTGCAGGTAATGAGTTTGTGGTTTCTGGGGTTGGTTAGTCTCAGTTTGTTCACTGTAGAGGGGTCATGAGTACCTGAGGAGGTGTGGTGGAGGGGCTTCAGGGTGCCCACTGGCTTCCTGAAACTGCATGTGACTTTCTGTGTGCCTGCGTGTTCTCAAGGAGAGTAGAATCCACAGCTAGCCTCGGATTCTCAATAGGGAAGTGAAGCACTTCTGCACTGCCCCAGCTCTGAGGATTCAGTGGTTCTGTGTCTGGGGATTTATAGCTGAAATTCACAGGCTGCACACAGCTCAGAAACGAAAGTCAGTCATGTGAAAGGTGTGTACCTTCTCCTTGTTCCTACGCCCAGACTAACCAGTTGTGAACCAGGTGCTGGTTCAAATCTCAAGTGGACTAATGTCATTTTTAAAAGACTGTGAGCATTTCTTGAGGCCTCTATTTTTCTCATAGGTGAAATACAGATACTTCTAATTTCTTTATTTTTTGTGTAAATATAGAAGTACTTTGAGGGTACAGAATACTATAGAATTGCAAATAATTAATCATAAAGGGAATATATGCCGTTTTTTGTTATGTGGCAACAGACTGTCTTGTTCCCAACTCCATCCGTCCATCCATCCACTCTGTAAACATTCATTTCCTCACAGTAAGTATGAAAGCTACCATGTGTGTGACCAAAGCTTTATATGAGACACTTATCCTGGCGGGGCACAGTGGCATGCCCCTGTAATCCCAGCATTTTGGGAGGCTTAGGTGGGAGAATTGCTTGAGGCCAGGAGTTCAAGATCAGTCTGGGCAACACAGTGAGACCCCATCTCTAAAATTAAAATTAAAAAAAGAACACTTATTCTCACAAAAATCATGACTAGACTGAGGTTCAGAGAATACAGACCACTTTTTCAGTCACACAAAACAGCCAGGAAGTGACAGTGCAGACCTTGAACTGAAAATCTAATTCTATCTGATGCCAATGGCAATGTCTGTTAATATTACCCACCAAAATACTCCTAATGGTGGAGAACAGGGAAGTCACCTACGAGGGAAATGGAGGGAGAAGTCTTAATATAGCATCTTCAAATCTGTGTTTTACCTTAAAATGCATGCAGCGGTGCAGTGTACTCCATATTAGACCCACGCTTGTTTTCATATCAAAGAATTTCCCACCAATCTTTAAGTACAAATGATGCTTTTGAGAATGGGTGTAGCCTAGCGTAGCTCTCAGTCACACTCCCCACCACACACACCATTTTTCCATGTCAGACTTTGGTGTTTCAGTCTTACATCCTGTTGGATTGGAGGCTCCTAGAGGACAAGATCTCAATCTGATTCCCCCTTTCTCCTTCCCAAGACCTAGCCCAGTGTCCAGCATGAAACAAGTACACAGATAACGAATGTGGCAAAGACTTATTGCATCTCTGCCTGCGTCAGGTGTCATGAGAGATACAGATGGTTACAACGTGGTCCCTGCTCTCAAGACATTTACAATTGAGCTAGAGAGGCCAAGCTTCCATTAATGAAAACGGTCTTCCCAAGACTCTTGGTACACCATTTTAAAAGCTTAGAACTGGCCGGGCGCGGTGGCTCAAGCCTGTAATCCCAGCACTTTGGAGGCCGAGACGGGCGGATCACGAGGTCAGGAGATTGAGACCATCCTGGCTAACATGGTGAAACCCCGTCTCTACCAAAAAAATACAAAAAAACTGGCCGGGCGAGGTGGCGGGCGCCTGTAGTCCCAGCTACTCGGGAGGCTGAGGCAGGAGAATGGCGTGAATCCGGGAGGCGGAGCTTGCAGTGAGCTGAGATCCGGCCACTGCACTCCAGCCTGGGCGACAGAGTGAGACTCCGTCTCCAAAAAAAAAAAAAAGCTTAGAACTGTTGGCCCGGCGCAGTGGCTCACGCCTGTAATCCCAGCACTTTGGGAGGCCGAGGCAGGCAGATCACAGGGTCAGGAGATCGAGACCATCCTGGCTTAACATGGTGAAACCTCGTCTCTACTAAAAATACAAAAAATTAGCCAGGCATGGTGGCGGGCACCTGTAGTCCCAGCTACTCAGGAGGCTGAGGCAGGAGAACGGCCTGCACTCCAGCCTGGGCAACGAGCAAGGCTCTGTGTCAAAAAAAAAAAAAAAAAAGCGTGGAACTGTCATAAAGCAAGAGAAGAAATGATAGGTAATTAGACACCAGACAAAGTTCCATTAAATAGGACAAATTTTGTGAAAAGTGACAACCTGTTCCTCTGGAAATGCAGCATTGTGTCAATTAAAGAGCACACCTTGAAGTCGCAAAGTACAAATTAATGATGTTGAAACCATTGTTTCCCAAGAGGGAAAAGTTGAAAATACAGTCAGCTGCACTAGATGCTATCTGCTTTGCCAGAGATTCTCAGTCTTGGATTGATTAGGCTTCGATTGAACCCATGATACATTTTGAAACACTGGGTAGGCTCTGGGCTTATCAAATTGAATTCCATTCATCAAATATTTCCCAAGTTCATTGTGTAGGCACTGGGGATGCACAGAGGGGCAGCAATATATGATGAATGGCTCATATACTTTGCAATGAAGCAAAGATTCAAAACCCTGGCTATACCATGAATTAGTTGAGGACATTAGCACAGGACAGGGGTTCATGTCTCTGAGCCTCCATCTTTTTGTTTTTGAGACAGAATCTCACTGTCACTCAGGCTGCAGTCCAGTGGTGCAATCTTGGCTCACTACAACCTCTGCCTCCTGGGTTCAAGCATTTCTGCCTCAGCCTCCCAAGTAGCTGGGATTACAGGCGTGCACCACCACACCTAGCTAATTTTTGTATTTTAGTAGAGATGGGTTTTCACCATGTTAGCCAGGCTGGTCTCAAACTCCTAACCTCTGGTGATCTGCCCACCTTGGCTTCCCAGAGTGCTGGGATTACAGGTATGAACCACCATACCCAGCAAGCCTCCATCTTTTAAACCATAACATGGAGACCCTAATTCTTATCTTGTAGGTGGTTGCAAGGATTGAGGGTAATAAACATAAAGCTCCCTGCACAGGAAATTGCACTGAATAAGAACTTCCCAAAGGGGTACTAGGGGAAGTGACATCCTAGAAGAATTAAGAAAAAGAGCTCTGATTTCAAGAAACTCCCAGGCTGAGGTGGGAGGATTGTTTGAGCCCAGGAGTCCAGCCTGGGCAAAATGGTGAGATCCTATTTTGAATTTAAAAAACAAATAATAACTAAATGTTAAAAACAAGAAACTCCCAGTCTGGTGTAAGGACCAAAATGTTAACAAATAAATGTCATTAGTGTGATGGGTGTGACATTTTTTTAGACTAACACACACTGAGAATTTACTGCGTGCCAGACACTGTGCTACCCAGTTGTATCTGGATAAACTTGTTCACTTTTTTTTTTTTTTTTTTGACAGCGTCTCACTCTGTCGTCACAGGCTGGAGTGCAGTGGTGCAATCTTGGCTCACTGCAACCTCTGCCTCCTGGGTTCAAACGATTCTCCTGCCTCAGCCTCCCGAGTAGATGGGATTATAGGCACCTGCCACCATGCCCAGCTAATTTGTGTATTTTTAGTAGAGACGGTGTTTCACCACATTGGCCAGGCTGGTCTCAAACTCCTGACCTCAGGTGATGTGCCTGCCTCGGCCTCCCAAAGTGCAGGGACTACAGGTGTGAGCCACCACACCCAGCCACACTTGTCCATTCTGTGCAAAACCATATAGAGCAGGAATTACAATTATTCCCAGTGAGGAACCTGAGGCTTGGGCAGCTTAAGTAACATGCCCAGGGTTGCAGAGCTGGAAAGTGATAGAAGCTGGATTTGCATCTTGCAATCTGCCTCCTGAGGTAGATTTCAACGCGCAAGCAAGCTGGAAGAGGCTTCACAGAGGTAATGCAGGAGCGGCAAGAGGTTTTTCAGGCATCAAAGTCATAGCAGAGAAGTTCAGGCAGGAGGGAAAAGCAGAGACAAAGAGCTGGCAGGATGAATCAGCTGATTCTGTTCAGGAATTCAGGTGGGTCCGTGTGGAGGGTTTGGATGAAGGATAATGAACATTCAGAAAATGAGGTTGAGGAAGGAGAGAGGGGCCAGATGGTGGACACCTCAAGCGCCAGGCACAAAGACCTGGACTTTTACCTGAGTAAAGGGTACCAGTAAAGGGTGTTGAAGACATGATCACTGGCATTTAGGGAATGGATTCCACCTGCCTATGTTAATAAAGGAGGTGACTCCACGCAGCATATTTGAATGATCAGGGCACATCAAATTTTCCAACTAAAGGACTACTTTTCAGTTATTGTTCATGTGCAAATCTCACTCCCTCCCCTGCTAGCCAATATGTTTCTTAAATCAAATGTTGATTCTAATTGCCTTTGGTTTCCCCTAAGTGCCTGGCATAAGGTAGGTGCTTAATTTTTTTTTTTTTTTTTTTAATGAATGAGTGATTAAAAGCAAGAGTGAATTTACATTTAGGTCTATGAGCCTCTGAAAAGAGATAAATTCTGAGCTGGATTCAAGAAAATGCATGTATTTGAGGTGGAGCATAGACCTAATTGTGAAAAGGAAAACAAAAAAAGCTTCTAGAATAAAGCAAAGGAGAATCTCACGATTGCCAAGATTTCTTAAACAGATTATGAAAAGCACTAGCCATAAAAGAAAATATTGATACACTGAACTTCATGAAAACTAAGACCATCTCTTCATCAAAGGTACCATTTACAGGTTAGAAAGGCAAGCCACAGACTGGGAGAAGAAATCTGTCTTTATTTATATATAATTATATATACATAATAAAGAACATCTAAATATTAACTTAAAAATCCAACTGTTGGCCGGGCGCA
The DNA here is from genome assembly GCF_003255815.1 of Theropithecus gelada. Lineage (NCBI taxonomy): Eukaryota > Metazoa > Chordata > Mammalia > Primates > Cercopithecidae > Theropithecus > Theropithecus gelada. Next base: position 38,957,303 of record NC_037688.1, read on the forward strand.
GTGGCTCATGCCTGTAATCCCAGCACTTTAGGAGGCTGAGGCGGGCAGATCACTTGAGGTTGGGAGTTCGAGACCAGCCTGACCAACATGGCGAAACCCTGTCTCTACTAAAAATACAAAATTAGCCGGGCGTGGTGGGGCATGCCTGCAATCCCAGTTATTCGGGAGGCTGAGGCAGGAGAATTGCTTGAACCCAGGAGGTGGAGGTTGCAGTGAGCCAAGGCTGTGGTGAGCTGAAACTGCGCCACTGCACTCCAGCCTGGTAAATAAGAGTGAAACTCCATCTCAAAAAATAAAAAAAAAATAAAAAAAAAACCAACTGTTAAAAATGAGACAGAACTTCAGTAATCACCTAACCCCAAAAAGTCACCAAGTGGTCAAAATGCATATAGAAAGGTGCTCAACATCATTATTCATTAGAGAAATAAAAATTAAAATAAGACGCCCACCAGGCCACCTATATTCCCACCAGGACAGGCATAATTAAAAGACCACCAATTACTGGAGCATGTGAAGCTACTGGAACTCTCAGACATTACTGTGGGAGTATAATTTGGTACAACCACTCTGGAAAACTGTTTGGCAGCATCTACTCAAGCTGAACATATGTGCCTACCCTACAGCCCAGCAGCTGAACTCTTCACCATATCCGCCTGAGGAAAAAAGTGCATCTGTTCAACCATATAGCTTTATTTTATTTATTTATTTGAGATTTATTTATTTATTTATTTATTTGAGATTGAGCCTCGCTCTGTTGCCCAGGCTGGAGTGCAGTGGTGCAATCTCGGCTCATTGCAACCTCTGTCTTCCGGGTTCAAGAGATTTTTCCTGCCTCAGCCTTCCAAGCAGTTGGGATTACAGATGCCCACCACCACACATGGCTAATTTTTGTATTTTTAGGAGAGACGCCATGTTGGCTAGCCTGGTCTCGAACTCCTGGCCTCAAGTGATCCGCCCACCTCAGCCTCCGAAAGTGCCAACCATATATTTTTTAATGTTCATAACAGCTTTATTACAATAGCCCTGAAGTGGAAATAATTATCTATCCATCAATAGGAAAATGGATAAGTATATTGTGGAGTAGTCACACAATGATATACTCATAGCAATAAAGAACCAACTATTATGCTACAAGCAACAAAACGAAAGAATTTTGAAGACATCATATTTGAGTGAAAGAAACCAAATGCAAAAGTTCAAGAACAGGAAAAACAAATCAATAGTGATAGAAACCATAACAGCGTTTTCTTTTTTTTTTTTTTCTTTTGAGATGGAGTTTCACTCTTGTTGCCCAGGCTGGAGTGCAGTGGTGCGATCTCAGCTCACTGAAACCTCTGCCTTCCGGCTTCTGGTTTCAAGTGATTCGTCTGCTTCAGCCTCCCAAGTAGCTGGGATTACAAGAACCCTCCACCCCACCTGGCTAATTTTTTTTGTATTTTAGTAGAGATGGGGTTTCACTATGTTGGCCAGGCTGGCCTCGAACTCCTGACCTTGTGATCCGCCCGCCTCGGCCTCCCAAAGTACTGGGATTACAGAAGTGAGCTACCACGCCTGGCCAGTTTCTTTTGGATAGTACTGACTGGAAACGGGCCTGAGGGAGCCTCTGGGTTGCTGGAAATGTTCTATATTTCACATGTGTGAAATGTTTCCACTTCACACGGAAACATTCATTCAGCCATACGCTTAAGATTAGTGCACTTTACTGTGTGTTATACCTCAATAAAGACATTTTTAAAAGCTAAATGTATTAAAGTATTAATTAGTTTCAAAACTTACTGGTTAAAGAAGAGGTCTGACATATTTCAGAAAACATAAGGATGGATTTAAACATTAAAAAAATAAATTAAAGGCAAGGAACTTCAATAAAAGCAGTAGACTGGGATGTTTAAAGCCCTGGAGTAGAAAATGAAGGTATCAGGTGGAGTTAGAAAATGGATGAAATTCACCAAAAACCCAGCATTAATGTTAGGGAAAAACAAGCAGTGAGACTGTGGACCAGAACTTGAGGCGGTATCGCTGGTGGGCCCTGACTGGGAGGTGAAGAGACTAGATTTCGACTTGAAAGTCAACTAGAAGCTAATCATTTTTGAGCTGGGCGTCAGGCATGATGGTGGTGACAGTAATGACACATGTAACAGCTCTTAGCATTCACTGAACACCTGCTACAGGCCGGATCTTCTTGTCAGCACTTCATCACTGCCGTCTCATTTAAGCCTCATAACCACTCTGTAAGGACTGCTACGATTACCCCAATTTTACAGAGGGAGAAATTGAAGAAGCAACTTCTAAGTCAGGGAGAACAGACCAAGAGGGAGGTTGTTAGGAAATCCCTTGAGTTAAATGAATTTAAATGACTTCACAGATATTTAAACGGATCTAAGGCACAGGCAAATTACTTATGCGATATAAATTCTGCAGAATAATCCAGCTCATCGTACACCCAGCAGTACCCTGGCTAGAATTCTAGGGAGAAGACCAGCACCTCTTATATGCTTTCAGGTGTATAAACTACATACAATACACAACTAAATTTAAAGGGTGAAAAGTGCAAAGTGGTGTACCTTGACAGGGGAGAATAAAGGTTCTTGCACAGGACCTAGCTTGAAAGAAGATATTGGGGCAACCTATCCCCAGAGCTGCTATATTGTGAACTTCTAAGCTTTGCAAGTTTTATTTCAGGTCCTTTGAATCACTCTTGATAATTCATCTTCCTCCAAGTTGGCAATATCAGGTTAGGCAGTAAGAGATGAAAAGGTCCAGGAAAATATTCATTCATTCATTCATTCAATAAGTAAATATTTATCGAGCACATACTATATGCCAGGCATTGCTTTAGAGGTTAAGAATACATTGATATATAAAATAAGAATCCTTGCCAGGCCTCATGAAACCTTATAATCAGAGGAGATACATAATACACTAATAAACATATATAATTTTAGGTAGTGATTACACGTAGTGAAGAAAGATGAAGCCGGTTAAGGGGAGGCATTTATACAGGAGTGTGAGCCAAAGCCTTTATGAGGAGCTGACATGGCAGCTCTGATGTAAGAAGAATGAAAGAGCAAGCTATGAGAATCCGAGGAAAGAGAGTTCCAGGCTGAGCAATTAGCCGGTGCAAAAGCCCTGAGGTGGGAATATACTTGGCTTGTTCAAGAAAGAGCAAAGAAGGCCATTTTGGTTGGTGCACACTGAGGGGGGAATGGCAGGAAAGGAGGCCATGGAGGGAGCCAGATCACGCAGGGCTTTTTAGACCACCGTAAGGGCTTTGGGTTTTTTTCCTAAGTTTGAAGGAAAGCCATGGGAGAGCTTTGAACCGGGAAGTGACTTGATCTGATTACCTTAGGAGGAGAAAACAGTTCATAAGGGGGCAAGAGAAAAAGCAAGGGGAGCAGTTAGGAGGCTGTTGCGGGAGAGCTGAATGGTACCTGGATCAGCGTGGTCTTGGAGGAGGTGGGGAGAACTGGCTGGATTCAGAAGTTAGTCTGCAGGGCCGGGCATGGTGGCTCACACCTGTAATCCCACCACTTTGGGAGGCCAAGGTGGGCGGATCACCTGAGGTCAGGAGTTCGAGACCAGCCTGACCAACATAGTGAAATGCCATCTCTACTAAAAATACAAAAATTAGCCAGGTGTGGTGGTGGGCGCCTGTAATCCCAGCTACTCAGGAGCCTGAGGAAGGAGAATCACTTGAACCTCAGAGTTGGAGGTTGCAGTAAGCCACTACACTCCAGTCTGGGCGACAGAGCAAGACTCCATCTCAAAAAATAAATAAATAAATAAAAGAAAAAGAAAAAAATGTAGTCTGCAGGAAGAGCTGCAGGATTCACTGGAGAAGTGGATGAAGAGTATGAGAGACAGAGGTCAAGAATGACCCGAAGTTTCTGCCCCTAGGTAAATGAATGGTGCTGCCATTTACTTGGAAAATGATTAGGTTTAGGGGTAAAATCAGGAGCTTTTGGTTTTGTTTGTTTTTTGAAACAGGGCCTCACTCTGTCTCCCAGGCTGCAGTGCGGTGGCATGATCATGGCTCACTGCAGCCTCGACCTCTTGGGCTCAACCGATCCTGCTGGCACTACAGGTGGATGTCACCACACCCAGCTAATTTTTTTTAAGTAGAAGCTTACTTTCTGAGGTGTTAAATTCTAGGTTTCTATTATTCAAATGGCAACGTCAAGCAGGCTGGTGAATATTTCCATTTTGAGTTCATTGGGGAAATATGAAAAACAACATGTGAAATAATCCCTTGTACACAGAAAAATCTCAATTCTATTAGAATTCATTCCTTCAGCAAATATTTATTGGGCACCTACCGTGTGTCAGGCACTGCACTGGGTGCTGGGGTAGGGTACACGATGAATTTGGATAGGAACAGTTACTACCTTCATGGAGTTTCATTACAATTTAATTAGTTCACTGGTTTCTGAGACACATCTCTGAGTACTGTGTAAATATATAGAACCAACTCTCAAGCATTATAAATACTGAGATGTTCTCTGACTCAGCAATTTGGAAGAGCCTAGACTTTTTTTGGAAAGAAAAGAGCTATATATAGATTTGGACAAATGAAAGATTTACCCAATAAAATGTCTGAAGACTACCTTCAAATGAATCAGAAGAGACTGTCTCAAACAAATGAATGTTTATGATAAGTCGACTTGGTATAATGGAAAAGCTTACAGGGCTGGAAAGCAGAAGATCTAGACCTCAGTCTGTTCTGTCCTGACTGGGTCACACCTATGACCTAGACTGAGTCATTTGCTCATCTGTACTTTGGTTTTCTCTTCAATAAGATGAATCAGTTGGACTTGATATTTGCTAAAGAATTTTCAGTGTTAATATTTTCTTTGCATTATTTCTCTTACTGGACTCTTTAGGTAGTTTTTAGAAAATAAAAGCCCAAATCCCCAAGTGGATTCCTCTCTTGAGGGCTCATTTTTCAAAGCAAAAGAAAGCTCTTTTTTTCCTTTTTTTGCAAAAAGAAATTGCTTTGTTTTTTAAATGATTGTAAAAAATTATGCACGATCAGTACAGAAAATATAAATCGAGGAAGCACAAAATAAAAGCTTCTAAAATAACACTGAGCTAACTGTGCTTTCACCATCACTGTATCTGTAGCAGTTATCATATAGCTGGTGCTTTAAAAACAGCTGCTGAATGAATTATTACTGTTAATATCTTGTAAACATCCTTTTTGGTCTTCAGACCAAAAACGAATACATAAATAAATCCTTTCTCTGGGTTGTTTCACGTCTAAACCAGAAGAGCTCAGTATAGCCACCAGAGACTAACACTGTTAGGACAATATCAAATCTCTTACATTGTAATATGTTTCACAATGACAGTTGATATCTGATGCCTATGGAACGCAAGGAAACAATAACATTTAATCCATCATTCTGAGAGGCACAGTATCAAGGGTGGCTCAGTTTGAGCAATACCAGGAAAGGCTGCAAAAGAGTCCACAGTACTTCAGCTCAAGCAAGAGTGGCTCCGGCAGCACTGAGAGAGTAGGCTCTGCCTCCTGAATCCTTCTTCCCACACTTGGGCCCCTTTCCTGGCCCACAGCACCAGGACGAGCTTTCTGGGGCATGTGAATTCCACTCAACACGTTTTATTGGCAACCTAGCATCCATCTGATTGTCAACTACATTTTCAGTCAACTAATCGTTTCCTGATTACCTCTGAACATGAATTATAGCCAGATCTTATCTGCAGACCCATGCTACATTTTTTCCCCCAAATGGAATTAGTTGCTAATGTTGAAAACCCGGAATATTCAAGTCAGTCTGAATTTTCAGAATCTCTTAAAAAGTTGTTAGATCCACCACCACTGGGCCCCTATCGCACAGAGCAATCAGCTAGAGGTGAGGAGCATGTGCTCTTCAGCTCCCATAAGCCCACCTACCCCTATTGTCTGACATCCTGCATCCCATAGGTTGTTTTGCTAATTTACCTGATATGCTCCTTCTAATTATATTAAACATTCAGGGGGTACCTCCTACACATCAGGCACTGTGTAAGTCCTGGGAGCATAGGTAGATATGGCAAAGCTCCTGCCTTGGAGGAGCTCACAACCCAGCAGCGGAACTGACTGATAAACCAGTAAATTACAGTAGAGTGTGGTGAGTACCGCACAGCAGCAGGAGCATGCAGAGGACAGACCCACTTTGTCCTGGGAAGCCAGCTGAAGATTTCCTGAAGGTCATGTTTAAGCTGGGTTTTGAAGGATGAGGAAGAGTTCACTAGGCCGATGGAGTGGCGGGGAATAATAGGAACAGTGTGGGTGGTATCAAAAGTATTTATAAGGTCTTCTTCTGATTAGCTGCCTGTTGCACAGATGATCCTTTCAAGCCAGCGACTACCTTTCTCTTGATGGTCATTCCATTTCCTCCTTCTGTCAAAACAACAGGGAATGTTCACCTCTGCCTGGAAGAGCCTGCCTGACAAATCCCCATTCACCTCCAGTTACTTCAACTAAGGCAACCTTCCTACTCGGATAATTGGTTACCTGACTGTGATCCTATTACTGAAGCTCTTTGTTTTGGAACCTCTGTTATTTAAAGAATAGACTAGCACATCAAGCAATGAATAAGTACTTATCAAATATCTACATTGTGTAGAGAACTCTCCTTGGTTTTTTATCTTAAAAATGGCAAACACAAATTAACTATGAAGCAACAGAGAATACAGTTCAGAAAACATTCATTTATTTTATTTTTTATTTTTTTGAGACAGAGTCTTGCTCTGTCTCCCAGGCTGGAGTGGAATGGCGCGGTATCAGGTCACTGCAACCTCTGCCTCCCAGGCTTAAGCGATTCTCCTGCCCCAGCCTCCTGAGCAGCTGGGATTACAGGTGCCCGCCACCACGCCTGGCTAATTTTGTATTTTTAGGAGAGATGAGGTTTTTCTGTGTTGGCCAGGCTGGTCTTGAACTTCTGACCTTGTGATCTGCCCACCTCGGCCTCCCAAGAAACATTTATTAAGTGTCTGGTATTTAGGTGTTTTTCTTTTTTTTTTTAATCCCTCCATCCATCCAACATTCAGTTAGCACTGTTACACACCAAGTACTGTGCTTGACACCTGGAAATCATGCTGAGCTACGATAAACATAGTATAGCAGGTGACATGGATAAATAAACCCATTACAATAAGTTTCTTGCTGGAGCAATGTTCAAAATACAGCAACTGCTTGGAGAAAGGAATGTCAGCTGCCCTGGGAGGTACTGCAGGACTCCCAGGGCAGCTGACATTCCTGGGCAGGTATCATGGAGAAGATAAGTCCGAGCTGCTTGTCTTGTGTGTTTCTTACCTTTTTAAATATATTTTTTGGCTGGGTGTGGTGGCTCACACCTGTAATTCCGGCACTTTGGGAGGCCGAGACCGAGGCAAGCAGATCACAAGCTCAGGAGTTCAAGACCAGCCTGGCCAACATGGTAAAAGCCCATCTCTACCGAAAATACAAAAATTAGTCAGGCATGGTGGTACCCGCCTGTAGTCCCAGCTACTTGGGAGGCTGAGGCAGGAGAATCACTTGAACCTGGGAGGCGGAGGTTGCAGTGAACAGAGATTGTGCCACTGCACTCCAGCCTGGGCAATAGAGCGAGACTCCATCTCAAAAAAAAAAGAAAAAGAAAAAGAAAATATTTTTCAACATCCACAAAAATATAGAAACAGTACAATGAATCTCCACATCCCCATTAAACATCCACAAAAATATAGAGACAGTACGACGAATCTCCACATCCCCATTACCTGGCTTTAACAATTAGTAACTTGTGGCCACTTTTGACTCATCTACACTCCCATCTGCTTCCCATCTCTTTGTTTTGTTTTGAAGCAAATCCTAGACATCATTGCATCCGGGAATACTGCGCTGCATTTACAGAAGGAAGTGGAAATGCATGTGTCTTCCACAGCCGTTCCCTTCCCGTCTATTCTTCTGCTCTGAAAACAGTTAGATACCCAGATTCCTGCCAGTGACTCCAAAGTCTTGGCTGGTCAGGGTAAATACCCAAGACTTTATTGGAGCCTCTCAGTTGGTTGAAGGAAAAGACTGGGCTGCTTCAGTGAAAATCCTATCCTGTCTTAACTGGAATGCTGGCCACATTCTTCTGGTCCGGGGTCCTCATAAAATTGTTAATTTTTTAGAGGCTTATGGAGTACCTAACGTTTGCACAAAATGGTAGCTACATTCCACACTCCCATGTGCCCTGAGCAGCCTCCAGGGAAACTTCAGATACTGTGGGGCTTGGCCTGCCAGCTGAGCTGGCCCAGAGATCCTTTCTGTCACAGCTTTGATCTTCACTGGGTTGGGAGCCTGTCTGAATCTAAACATCTGCTTCTCTACTGCCCACCCCTTCAGCATTTCCTAGCTCTCCCTGAAAGGTACAAACATGCATGCAGTTACTCAACCAGAATATTTATCCTTGACTCCCTCTCCCTCATAATTACTTTTAAAACAATCCACCATTGTCCACCTCCCATCACCCTTTCATCCAGGTGCCCATTCCCTTCTCTCAAGTCCTGCAATACCTAAACATCGATCGCCTTTAGCACATTCATCCCCGCCTTATTCTCCACGCAGGAGCTGAGTGATCTGCACAAAACCCTCTGCTAAATACCCTTGCATGGTTCTTCACCCCTGCAGAAAGTAACCTCCTTCCCACACCGAGGAGGCCCTGCAAAACTTAAGGACTCCTTCGGACTTCTCCAGCTTCATTTGCCACGTCTCCTTCCTAGCCCGCAACCAAAACCATCTTTTCTGGGTCTGTTTTCTCGGGTCTTTGTGCTCTCACCTGGGCAGCTCCTTTTCTCTCATAAATAAAGCAAGCTACAGCGACTGCGCCCTTGCTTCCATGCGTCATCTCATGCGTCCACAACACCACTAAAAAGTCGTTTTCATTTTGCAGACGGAGAAACTGAGGATGGGCACCTTATCCATGGCCACACAGCTAGTAAGTGGAAGAGCTGCAACCAGGATTCAAACTCGCGGCCCCAGAGGCCACAGGCTCAACCACAGAATCCTAGCCCGCCCGCACATCCCTCCACCGCCGCAGGGACCTACCTCATCCCTCTACACCTTCCGCTGCACCCAGGCGGAGCTGGTCACGCGGGCGGAGGAAGGAGGCTTCTGATTGGCTGCCTCCAGCGGCAGGGGCGAGAGGAAGGGGAGCGACGGTGCGGGGGCGTCGCGGAGAAATGACTTCATGACGCGGCTTCTTAAAGGCGCCGACCCAGCGCGCCGCGGATGGCACAGGCGCGTTCCGGGGGCTCCAGCTTCTGTTCAGAGCGCGGAGAGCCGGGCCGGGCGGGCGCGCGCGCGGGACTCGGCGGCTCGAGTGGTCCGGCCGGGCGGTGTCGGGAGCCGGACCCGCTGGCAGAGGAGCGGGCGCCGCGATGGCTGAGGGCAGTGCCGTGTCTGACCCTCAGCACGCCGCGCGTTTGCTGCGAGCGCTCAGCTCTTTCCGTGAGGAGTCCCGCTTCTGCGACGCGCACCTGGTCCTCGACGGGGAGGAGATCCCGGTGCAGAAGAACATCCTGGCGGCGGCCAGTCCCTACATCAGGTGGGGAGGGGGCCGCGGCGGGCGGGCGGGCGGGCGGGTGCGGCGTTGCTGCCCGGAGCCGGAGGCGGGGCGGCCGGGCCGGGCGTGGCCCCCAGACCCTGTCCCCTGTCCCCGGCGCAGGGGTCCCCGCGTCACCGTTGGCGTGGCGTCCCTCCCGGCACGCGCCGGAACCCGGCCCCGCTGACCGCGTCCCCCGGGCGGCCTCTGTGCTTTCCGGGCCCGCGCTCCCCACGGGACCCCCGCGCCCCTCGGAGTTGTCCCCGGACCCGGGCCGCGATCCCCTGCCCTGTCCCTCCCGGTTCCCAATGCGCCGGCGGGCGCCCGGCCTCGGAGACCCGGAAGCCCGCAGACCCCGTCCTGGGCCGGCCGGGACCCGCACTTGCGGGCTGGGCGAGGCCGCCCTGGGGAAGAGTCGCCCCCTCGCCCTGGCCGGGCCCGCGGTCCCAGCTGAAGTTCGCCGGCCGGTCGCCTCCGAATTCACGCTCGGGGGCTGGGCCCGCGCCGCCAACCCGGCCGGGAGCGCCCTGCCCGCTGGGAGGCCGGACCGACAGCGCCTCGCGGGGTGCTGGCAGAGAAAACCCTCTCGAAGTTCTCCTTGGGTTGGTAGTCAGATCCCCCGGGCGAAATTCTTCTCCTTGCCAAACGTGTCTTTTCCGCTCCTTTCTGGTAACTGTTTAAAAGAAGAGTTACACGTTGAAGTAAACTGTGGCGAATTCTCAGGATGCTGTTACAACCCGAGGACCGTGAGAGCCTTGCGACTAAGGGCATTTTAATACTTTAGTAAAACAAAACTTAACCTGATTTGCCAATTCAACTAACCAGGTTAATTAAAAGGTTGATAAGACAGTGCTTATACAAGTATATCAGATCTTGCAGGAGGCTATCTTTTCTTTTAGCAACCTTCTTGCAAACTAGATTGCTGTTTTAATAAAAGGGAAGGGGGGAATGCTAAAAACTGGAGAAACTGCCTAGTAAGCTGGTTAAATATAGGCTAATGATAGAGAATATCACTACAATTGACAGGTCAGAAAAAGCAAAATGATGTGTATTCTTAGCGCTTTGTCCCAGCAAAACCACCACAAACGCTGCACTTTAACCTTTGAACTGGGGAGACATTTGTGCTAACTTAGAAGCAGTTCAAGCGCTCTTGTAACTTCTGGTTTCTCCTGGATTTGTTTTATAAATCCGTTTGGGCTCTTTGGCGGTGGGGGGTGTGGAGTGGTGGGGGGGCGGGAGTGGGGGCCGAGGTATCATCGTTAGTACAGAATTGGGATTGCTAGTGTGACAGACAGCTTCTAGCTGGCAGTTCAGAGGTTTGAGCAACCAATCTCAAATTGGAATCAGCAGACCATCTTCCCTGTTTGGGAAAATGCTGAAGAAAACTACTTTAGATGCGTTATTGTTACAGTTCTTTAAATGGCATCCGTTTGGCTTAAAAGAAGTAAATTGCAAATCGCCTTGTCCTTGCTTGCTATCCTTGTTCATTTTTCTCCGTAGCACTTACCACTATGATGTACCCCGTATTTTACACATTTACGTTGGTGGTCTTTCCCAACCACAGTGTGAGCTCTATGAGGTCGTGGTGTTTTGTTTTGTTTTTTGAAACGGCGTTTCACTCTTTCGCCCAGGCTGGAGTGCAGTGGTGTGATCTCGGCTCACTGCAACCTCCGCCTTCCAGTTTCAAGCGATTCTCCTGCCTCAGCCTCCCAAGTAGCTGGGATTATAAACACCCACTACCACGCGCGGATAATTTTTGTATTTTTAGTAGAGACGGGGTTTTACCATGTTGGCCAGTCTGGTCTCGAACTCCTGACCTCGTGATCTGCCCTCCTCGGCCTCCCAAAGTGCTGGGATTATAGGCGTGAGCCATGGTACCCGGCGGTGTTTTCTTTTATCCACTGCTTTACTCTTTGCACCCAGAAAGAACAGTGCCTATCAGTTAATGTATCGAATGAATGACTGCCTTTCTTTCTACCACAGCAAATTCGGACATTAGCAAATTGACTCCATTACATTTTCATAGTAGATAGACACTGAGTTATACCTAATTGAGAAACGCACTGGGTTCAGAGTTTGAAGACCAGCTTTGTGCTTCCAGCTTTTACTCATGTTAGCTGTGAGTTGTTGGTAGATGACAAGGCTTCAGCTCACTAATCTGATGAGTGAGGGATAAAAATGAGTCTTCTCATTTAATCACTGACCCACCTGTGAAGAAATATGTAATAGTGTTTTGACACATCATAGGTCTGTTCCCAGGTTTTCAAAGGTAGTACCCATTGAATTAGGAAGTATCTCTAGTCCAGTTCTTTCACTTTCTAAATAAGAAAATAGGGGCTCAGTGGACTTTAGTGACTTGTGTTATGAGGTTATTAGTACTTAATGGTTGAACTAGAATTAGACTCCGAATTAATTGCACCTAGCCTTCTAACTACTCTTACCCTACCAAGTTAGAGCATCACTTGTATTTCACTGTTCTCTCTGTGTAAACTCTGTTAGCTGGCTTAGAGTATCTTATAATTAAAATGCTTATCAAGCACTTTTATATACTGTCTCATTTTGGTTTCCATTTTCAACCATCTTTAAAGGCAAGGCAGATTTTTTTTTTACATTTTGTAGGTAAACATGAATCAGTCAATACGTGTTTCATCAGTGACAGATTAATTGCTTAAAGTTTATTTGGCTTTTGAAGTGATAGAATGTCTTGAGATTTTTTAAAAATTATCAATTTCAAAGCTGTTTCAAAGTAATTTGACGAATCTGTATTACTGACTAGAAATAAATTTGTTAATTTTTTATTTTTACTGGTAATTTTAATACCAGTAATATTAGGCTTTTATAATGTATTTGTTTTGTTTGAATAGCCCTTTAGAGAATTATATTGAAACAAAATGTATTTATGTATTCTAGAACTTGATGTTTCTTATCTTTCCCTTTTGAAACTTAAGCATTTAGATCTGTGATGTCATTAATCTGTGAATTGGATGTTCAAAAGTTTGGTTATCTCTGAAGTTTTATGAAGTTCTGATTTTGTTTAATGTCTGTGTTTGGCCTAGTGTTGGTAACTGACATAAGTGCTGGTGTCATTCTATGGTTTAGAAGCAATGTTATGACCTGGCATGGTAGCTCACACCTGTAATCCTAGCATTATGAGAGGTGGAGGTGGGAGGATCATTTGAGGCCAGGAGTTCCAGACTAGCCTGGGCAACATAGACCCAGTGTGTACAGTAATAAATCATATACATAAAAAAATAGGAGCAGTATTATCTGTTGCTTACTATGTGCCCAACGAAGGGAGCCAGTCCAACTCTGTCACACTGGGAATTAAAGTAACTTTGTTTGGCATACTATCTACTTAATATGGAAAAGTCTTTTGACTTACTGGTTTAATCTTTTACTCTACTTTATCTTTGATCTAGCTTTTGTTTTTCCTGCTGACTCCCTTAACAATCATACCATATTAGAAAGATTTTAAATATAAAAGGAAAAAGCCCGAAAACTCAACTTTGGCAGCACACCCTCATGATCAGCTCACAGAGGACTGGCATTCCCAGGTTATGTAGAGAGCATGTGTCATGCAGCCCTAGGGTGCAGCTGCTCCAGGAAGGAGGCAGGACCTCCTGGGGTCCCTCAGCTCAGTAAATGGCATGCATGCCCCTTTCCCAGCATGCTCCTTTCCCAAAGCTTTTCCTCCTTTTGGTTCCTGGGTGAGATTTTCTCTTTGGTTTGTTGGGGAAACTAAACCAAAAGTAGTTGACAGGCTGGGCACAGTGGCTCATGGCTGTAATTACAGCACTTTGGGAGGCTAAGGCAGGAGGATCCCTTGACCCCTGAGTTCCAGGATGCAGTGAGCTATGACTGCCACTGCACTGCAGTGTGTCTGGGCGACAGAGTGAGACCCTGTCTCTTAGGTTAAAAAAAAAAAAAAGTAGCTAACAACCTTTATAAGAATGGCAAAACTGAATTCGTAGTCATAAGCACCCACAGAGTCTTTCCTTTCTCAGCAACTCTGAGACCTTCCGGGGAAAGCTCCCTGGGGCTTGCAGGAAATTTATTTTTCTTTTGAGTATTACAGTTTGCTCTGCTTCATGTCTGAGGCTCTTCCGATTCTGGCACAGTCCCATTGATCTGATGCAAAGTTCAGACCCATTTCTCTCCAGAGCTGTGGTTCTTGGGGAGTAATGTGTGTGAAAAGGATTTGAAAGTGAACTGCTATGACATTGTGGTGGCTCTGTACAGGTTCCCAGTCCTGTGGTCACTTGTAAAATTTAGGGTTTTCTTGAAACCTATTGCAACAAAAGTTTGTTTAGCTTTCAGTCCTGGAGAGAAAAAGAAAAAAAGATTCCTAAGATTTTTAGATCCTATGATGAGTCAGCTAAGAATGTAAATGGCTTTTTTCCCCCCTCTTATTTTTTGAGGTCTAGTGAGGATAGAGTGAGACGTTGGGCCTCAAATCCAGCCTAGGTCATCATGAGCAAATTTTCTGGGCTCTAGCTTCCTTATCTGTCAGTTGAGGTGGTTGGGCTACATGGACAGCAAATCCCCTTTAAGTCTAAGTTATGTAGCTCTGTGCTATTTTTGTTTTGCCTCTCGTGTATGTGTTGTGAGGAGGAGGACCTGTTTCTGTTTTTATAGCTTTATTGTATCATTTAAAGTTTTGTGTTATGTTAATGTTAAAGCATTTCTCTTCCCCTGTCATATAGAACTTTATTGGGTATTCGGTTGTATAAATCCAGGCCTGTAGAGTTGTATCGCAACAAGCATTTGTTTTATGCTATTAATCTGGGTATGTTCCAAGGCTTAATTATTGATGAGCCTGTTTTGCCATTTAAATATAAAGTTTGACTCATAGATGATGCTGATGAAACTACTTAAGGAAACCAATATGATCTCTGTAGGAGGTCCAAGTTTCATAGTAACATGGACATTATTATTATTATTATTTTGAATATCTGAAACATACACTGTAGTTTAATGTCACATGGGCACTAAAGTCCATGAGTACTATGTGGTGTGTGCAGAGGCTGCTTTTCATTCCCAGTTTACTTTTCTTGATTAATTTATATGAATAACTGCACAGCCTCTTTTTAGATTCTTTGCTTCCCTGTTAATGCTGAAAATACACTACCGAGGCAGCAGCATCTACTAAGCGTTCCCTGGTAATGAAAGTCTGGCTGTGAAGCAAAGTGATTTCGCAGTAATGCTCAGTTAATAATGTTTTGCTTACTTTACAATATTTTGATAATCTTTTCTCCGCTTGTGCTTCGAGTTGATAGTCTTCCATAGCAGCTCCCGAATGATTGTCATAAGGATCTTGAATAGTGATTGTAGCCTGTGAAGTTTCTTAGTGCTCAGGGGTTAGAAGCTCCAATTTCTGAGTCTCTTTTCAAATCCTGAGCCCTCTTAAAATCAAATTGACATTACCTATTTCTTGTACTCTTATGGTGATGGGAAATAAGCTGGGCCTGAGTCTCTTTTAAGGGATCTAGACTTCGTTTTTATCTACTTATTATAAGGCATTCCTAACAACTACTCCGAAGATGAAATTTGTCCAGAAGGTCTTGATAGTTAAATGGTTCTCAATGATTTTCCTTTTCTTTTTTTCCTTTTTTCTTTTTTGTAATCACAACCTTGTTTGATTAAACCCTATTCTTACTGAGTTTTTCAAAAGTGATAATAACTATGTTCAGTTTCAGAAGATCAAAGACATATTTTATCCAGGCTTCTAAGGAAACTGAGCACTTGTAAATTTCAGTTTAACACAGATTACTCATGTCAGTTTAAAGATGTTTGTTTATTTTATATAACACAGTGGTTGTCACTATTGGTAGTAGTAGATGTTCTAATTCTGGGAGGTTTTTGGAAGGTTTCAAATGATGAAACAAATCAATAAAATTCTTGTTAGACTAATGACTCTAGCATAAAGGGAAGTGTGGGGTGTTCAGATTTATCATAGAACTTTCCCGAGGATTGTTACTGTGAGTAATAGTAATGTAATAGAAGTAAAACCTAGCTCTGGTTAATTTCTCTAGTGGATAAGTCCTCACTCGTTTACCTATACTGTTTTTACTTCTGCCTCTTATTATAGTTTGCATTTTCTCCTGTGACGTCTCCTTCAATGTTCTTAAATTAGTTTTTGTTATATAATTTAGGATTGAAGTAAAATGCTCTTCCACATAGAAATTCTGGTTCCTTAGGATTTATATTTGGATGATATAGACTAAGCATCCAGTTTATAAAACCGCCTTATCCATTGTTTAAAGTGTTAACGAGTTCTTATGATATCAAAGTGGGACTTAAAATCTATTTATAATTTGTAAAGAAAACATAATTAGGACAAATAAGGGTTCCTTTGGCCTATGAGTGCCATGCAGTAAGTTCTTCACAGGGTTGCATCATCCTTCTGAAAGATACAAGACTATCATTTTGTGTACTAAAGCTGTAATATAAATGAATGATTTGTGAGTTTGAATTCTGGGTTAAGGGTGGAGATGCGGGGGTGTGGGGTGTGACAAGTGGCAGACTATGGTTGCGACCTTGCATTTGAGTGCTTCCCGTGGGTTCTCTGCCTCCTAAGCCACAATGAATCCAAAGAAGGAAGAAAATCAAAGGCTCAGGTAAAGGTGGCAGCTCTGGCTCTGTAGAGCATAAAGATTCTATGTGCATCTAGATGCCTGGACACTCTGCCAGAGTTCCTGATCCTGGTGCTCGGAAAAGCAGAGTTAAATCATCTTCCTAAGTACTTAGGGCCAAAGAGTGACTTAGCCATAGAATGATGGTCAGATGTTTGCTGCATCCATTTCTCTCTGGGAATAAATGGTGAATGCCCTAATTTCTCATAAAATTGTTACAGAAATACTGCGAAATAGAAATACATAGTGCTTTGCCATTTGCTATTATAGTGAAGGGATTTGGACTTTTCCTCTGTTCAAATAAATTAGAAAAATGGGATACTTAGGGAAAATAAGATATTGGTGAAATGTTTTGTTAGTTATCTCCAGTGTTCACCACATACACAGGAGATAAGACATCTCAGCAGCGGGTAGATACCAGCAAGATGATGGCAACCAACTGGCAAGGCCACTGCCCTCCATTTCAGTAGAGTAAAGCCTAGAGGGCTTTCTGCCAGTAAAGCCCTAGATATGCCAATGCATATCATAAATGGAAGATGGGAGGACTAGTTTTTAAAAGGTGACTGTTGAATAATGGAATATAGACCAATTAAATATCTTTGGGTTTTTTTTGAAGTTGAGTTTTTATAGAAACTTAAATGTATATTTTTGCTCGTAGATATTTTGTGGTTCTCTCAACTACAAAGTGTTTCTGTTTTTAAGAACAATTTTAAAGACCATTTGATGCTTGTGATTTTTATGGTAACATATTAATATGAGTAGATATATTTTGAAACGTAGTTTTATGGTCATATTAGCATTCATCAGTAACAACTGCCTACGCCTCTGAATAATATTAAATTGTTTAATTACTGAGCTCAAAATATTTGCACTTTTGTTACTTAAATTGTTTATATTGATCAGTCCCTGAATTGTAAGACACTTCATACTGAAACCTCACATTTAGGCTGTAAGTTTGATATGAGTCTTCTAACCCACAGAGAACATTCGCTAGAAGTGAAGCCAGAAGTTTAAGGACAGTGGGATTTTGAAGGACAATGAAAATCCTTAGAAAGGCCCCTGATATTCGTGTTTGCCATTCTCCTCTCCATGCCACAGCGCCCAGTCTACTTCAGTGATGGAGCTGGAAGCCAGCAGGACCCATTGGCTAATTATATAGTCTTCCATTTGGTTAGTCAAGGGAATAGTTTCCCACAACTTCTAGCTTCTCTTCCTTACATGAAAGTTGGTACAGGGATTTGACACTTACTATAACAGATGAGAGACTTCTCTCGGGATTTTTGGTGGGTTGGTTTGTTCTCCTGCTTGGGCTCCTTAACAGCTACTGTCTTGTGCTATCAAAGCTATCAACTTTATTTCCCGCCTAAAAATTGTAACCCCAGCTGTTGGTAGGAAAGGAATGGACATCTCATTTTTATCACCCGCTGAGTGGGGGGCGTGAGCAAAATAAGTTACCATTTCCTTTATTTACAGGCTTCTTTCATAGTGATTAGAAAAGGGGTTATGAAAATATTCACCGTCATCACAGGTCTTGGGACATCCTTAAGAAATGTCATCAGTGCCTTAACCCATATGCTGTGGGGATGTGTTTACCAACAGTAGATTACAGTTCAAGAATTAGCATTGTCTAAGGTTACTGAGATATACTGTGCATTGTTTCTTCACAGTAAAGGGGCCTTATATATAATTAGGGTGTTGTTTAGGGAGTTGATTACAGGTGTAGTCGTTCAACACATGCAGAGGAGATAACTGGAGACATCTCAGCAGTGGCTGTGTACTAGCAAGATAGCAGCAACCAACTGGCAAGGCCACTGCCCTCCTGGAGCCTCCATTTCAGTCACTTACAGAGGATTGCGCCTTCCGGGATTCCATCCTCTTGTACTACCTGCCACTGGAGCATGTATTCAGTGATCTCCCACAAAGAGTATCAAAACTAACACAGTATGTGGAGACCTATGTCAGTCTATTTATTTTTCTATCTCTGTGGGGCCGGAGAAGGAAATAAACATAAAACTAAAGATTTAAAGATTATGTTCGATTTCACTTATTTTTTTTTAGAACATCCCTGTGTTATGGGTAGTTTCAGAATCTCAAAAATGAGCAGAGAATAGATTTGCTGTGTTTATCAGAGTAGACACTTCTGATAGTCTGCCCTAAAAGAATTTAATTGGCTGATTTGACCATTTACTATTATAGTAGTTACCGCAATTAATCACATTTACAGAAACGACTTTCTTTAAGTAGAGAACATCAGTTCTTGGCTAAGCCTCTCTAATATGCTCGTTTGTTCATTGACCTTTCTAGATGGGGTGCCAGCATCCATGGGGGCTACCTGGGAAGGTGAGTGGTAAAGAGATCTAATTACAAAGCCATGTGAGTACACTGAAGGAAGTCCACAGAGGATGGGCATGGCTGCCGCTGTGGCCTGAGTGACAGGATCCCTGCTCCGAGGTAGTGCCATTGAAGCTGAGATCTGAGGAAGGAAGAGGCCTAGGCACGAGAAGAGCAGGGGGAGGCACCAGGACCAGGGGTGGCACCAGGACCAGGTCAGACCTCTCTGGGAACAGAGCATCACATACCTGGGAGTGGTGAGGAAAGGGTGGGATGGCATCGACACAGATGAGAGGCTGGGAAGGCCTTTGGTCCCTGAGTTAGAGCTGGCATTTAGACTGCTTCCAAAGAAGATGAAACTTCTGCTGCCATGTGGAGCTGGCTGGGGAGGTGGTGGGGTGTGAGAAAGGGACAAAAATGCAATTTATGGCATAGTTGAGTCTGATAGAGAATTTAGGCTTTTTCTAAATCCAGGGGCTATGGATGGGCAGTGATGTATTCTAAAAGAGGAATATAGCATCTTGTTTGTACATTGTTTTAAAGTCACTCCAATGTATTGCTGCTGGGTGTGCTCTATAAAAGCCAAGAGTGGAATCAGTGGCCATTTCAGCGGGCACTGCAGTTGTTCAGATGGAAAGTGGGATGGCCTGGGCCAGGGTTTGGCAGTGGAGGTGGACACAGCAGCTGGATTACAGACATTTGGCACCAAGACATGTTGGTGAGGAAAAGGGCAGACCAGGGATGGCTCACAGCCAAGGATGGCTCCCAGGCATGCTGTCGCCTTCTTCATCGTCACCAACAGATGATGTTCATCACACTTACTGTGGGCATTAAAGTCAGGACAGTGTAGAAAGATTAGTGAAATACAGAGTCTGCTCTCAAGTTTTACAGCTTAGTTGTGAAAAAACAGAGTATAGAACAAAAGCTATTTTAATTATACAGATACTTCTAGCTGTAGGAATTGTGAAGGGAAGAACTACTTGGACGATCACATATGGAGGAAATGGTATTTGAACACAGCCTTGGAGAGGATGAGTAGGAGTAGGGTGGGTGAAAGGGGACAGCAGGGCCATTGAGGCAGAACAAAGGATAAATGTAGGAACATCAGGCACATGTTCAGGGTAGTGAATAGAAACAGTGGCTGGGAGGAAGGTAAGACATATTCTAGCATACCGGGTTATTGGTTTAGATTTTTACTTTATCATCAGTTGGTGATCATGAAAGACTAGTACTATGCTGAAGCCCTACTTTAAGAAGGTATTTAGTTGCTGTGTATCTACAGGACCAGGAAGGGATGAACATGGAGCTACTAGACCGATTGAGAGCAGCACACTGGGACAGTGTCCTAGGCACCAAGGTGGCAGTGGGTCTCCAGAATTAGGGAGGAAATCAACTGAATGCTAATTGAACATGAGAACTAAGAATGAAGAAAAAAGAGACAACAGGATTTGAGCCTGGCTGCCTAGGGAAAGTCGCAGAGATAACAGTCTGTCTTAGATGTGTTGAATTTGAGTTAACATTGCTGTTTAAACACCTTAATTATATTCTTCTAGTCCTTGACAGCTCTGCAGAGTACTTCACCTGTCTGTGAATGTGTTTTGCTTTCTGCATGTGTGTCTTGTCTCTCTGCCTTCCTTGACTTCCTTCTCTTGCTTGGCAGATAATTCAAGGCCCAGTTCAAGTATCTCTTTCTCTGTAAGATTTTTCCAACTCTGCCAAATAATCACTCCCTCCAGCAGGCTCCTTTAGTTCATGGTGTGTGCCTCCAGCAAGGCGTGCATCATCGCCTTTCATTTAGTGTGGAAAACCAGTAGACATATGGACTGGGTAATTTTCAAGCCCATCATCTTTTATGTCCAGGGCCTGGGGCACAGTCCGTAAGCAGAACTTTCATATGTAAGATAATTGAGTTGGCCGGTCGCCGTGGCTCACGCCTATAATCCCAGCACTTTGGGAGGCCAAGGCGGGCGGATCACCTGAGGTCAGGAGTTCGAGACCAGCCTGACCAACATGGAGAAACACCGTCTCTACTAAAAATACAAAAAAGAAAGTAGCCGGGCGTGGTGGCACATGCATGTAATCCCAGCTACTCGGGAGGCTGAGGCAGGAGAAGTGTTTGAACCCGGGAGGCGGAGGTTGCAGTGAGCCGAGATCGCACTGTTGCATTCTAGCCTGGGCAACAAGAGTGAAACTCCATCTCAAAAAAAAAAAAAAAAAAGATAATTGAGTTGTCTGTGATACGTATGTACAGTCAGCATTGCTTAATGGCACCAATACATTCTGAGAAATACATCATGGGGCAATTTTGTCACTGTTCGAACATCACAGAGTGTACAAACCTAGAGGGCATAGCCTACTACATGCCTGGACTATCTGGTGTAGTCTGTTGCTCCCAGGCCACAGACCTATACAGCATATGACTGTACTGAACACTGTAGGCAGTTTTAACACAGCAGTAAGTATATTTTGTGTATCTAAACATAGAAAAACCACAGTAAAAATACGGCACGATAATCTTACGGGTCCACTGTTGTATATGCTATCCATCAGGGACTGAAACGTCATTACATGGTGCATGACTGTCCTGCCGAAAAAAGTAAAAGGTCAGAGTTCAGGATGCTGAATATACTACTTCCAAGTAAGGTTGAACTTTCTGCCATAACATTTCAGTATGTAGCTGAATACGTTTGTGGGGTAGGGCAAAGGGACAGAATAAACCATTTTACAACAGAGTTTAGAGTCTTAATTTTGGACTGTTTTAGATGGCATGGTCAGCGCCCACGATTTCAATTTCTGATGCCAAGAAAGCTGAGAGAAGAAGAGACCGAATTCTTTATTCAGAAAGAGTAGCTCCGATGAGAGAGCGTTTTGTCTCAACATGACTAAAGAATTAATTGAGAAGCATTCATTTCCTTGACAACATTTTGGAAGGCATTTTCAGCTTCAAGTTGTTTGGAGAAGTTATAGCAGTGGATTATAAATTAAGGAGGCGCCAGAAGCAAAAAGGTGGTTTTCAGACGGAGCTTAAAGATGCTAACGGGAAGTTCATCCTGGAGCTGCCTGTCTTTTATTAAAGGGAACTGGAGGGGTGTGTTGGGGGCTGTAGTTTTTGTTTCCCCTACACCCACTATCTGCTTTCTAAAAAAGGAAAAAGGAGGCAGTCTCTTAACACTCACTTAATGCCTCGGTTTGAACTACACAAAAAGGACGAGTACAAAGACAATGATAAATTCACATGAATTCCTGCCTTCCTTTTGGATTCATTTAGGAGGTCTACTTTCTTCGAAAAGGCACAACATTTTATCTTCCTTGTAACTCTCTACATTGGGCAAGAGAAAATGGAAAGTGAGTAGAAACGTGAACTTACTTCTGAAATATGGAGCTCCTATGGTATCTAAAGTGCTGCTTGTGTACTGTAGAAAAAAAAAAAAAAAAAAAAGATGAGCCTGTTTTTAATTAGATAGGGGAGACTTATAAGAGTACCCCCCAGAGTGAAGGGGCTTGTTCTTGAGATGCTCATTTGCATGGGGTCTTAAGGTTAGGTAGAAAGAGCCTCTGAATAGCCTCTGAAATAGAACACCAAAGTAGAAAATCTAGAACTGTTTGACAGGTTGTGGCATGAATGCCTTTCTTTTATGTACCTTTCCAAAAGGTCAGGGTGTGACCAGAACAAGGAACCAGGCTTGTTTCATTCAAGCAGAATTTCTTGGCTTCACAAGTTGCTGCATCATCATTTTAATCGTCTTTGAACTCTTAAAATTTTAACATGCATTTTCAAAACTTGTCTTATAAGAGAAAAATTTTATTGACTGCTTCACTTTCAAAATTACATGAACTGGATTTACATTTTAAAAATCTATTTTATACACACAAAAGGGAAATTACACTGGAGCTTAGTTTATGTTGCCCTCAATTTCTGAACAGTGTACTTAATGTATAGTTACAGTTGAAGTAGTTGAAATCTGTATTTACATGTTATTTACGGTTCATCTTTTTACTTGAATTCATTTTACATCTCTCTCGTATCTCAGTGTAATGCCCATAGTTGTCATTTTTAATAACTTATTATGTCATATTACTATTTCATATTATATGCTTCAGAAATATCATTCCATTTGCCATTTAATTTGTAGGGTTTTTTCCTTCTGAATCATGACACCATAAACAAATCAGAAAAAGAGTTTGGGTTCTTTTTGTATTTTTTGTGAGTACAGGTAAACCTACTTTGGAGACTATATCCCAGGTCTTAAGATAGAAACAGATTTGTTGTTTGTTACATGAAGCCAGGTTACTGTCCAGGAAAACTGTCTTATCATATAAAGACCCTAGCAGTGTGTGTCTTACTTATGTTTTTTTTTTTAGATCTGTCACCATTTTTTAAGATCTATCAGCATTACTTCATCACTTTTGGAAATGATTTCTCAAAAATTGTTATTTCACATATCTGTTAGACTGGATTTTTAAATGTTGTGTGTTTGCTATTGTAAAAACATTCAGAGCAGGGATTGGCAGACTTTTTCTCTGAAGGGTCAGAAATAATTTTGTGCTTTGCAAGCCCCGTGGTCTTGGTCACATATTCTTCTTTGTTTTTGTTTTAACAGCCTTTTAAAAATATAACAACCGTTTCTATCTCCATGGCTAAACAGGCAGCAGGTTGTAATTTGTCACCCTTTCATCTACAGTATTAGATTTTTTAAAATCTGGGCATAAAATCTTGTAACTCTGAAGATCATGTTTAAAACGCTAATTAGACCTAATGATGATTTATATGCCAGTCTTCTGTAGAGCAAAGATTGATAGTCAAGGCCTGTCCTCCCTGACTCTCTCATCTCCTCTTCCTCCACCCTTTTTCTCCTGTTGTTTATTCTCTTCCTTCTCCTCTATATTTTTTCCTTCTCTCCTGGATTCTTTGCCCCAGCAGAAAAGTCTGCTCATCTTTCCCAATGCCTGGCATGTAGGAGATGTGCAAATGTTGAACAAACGCATCTGTTAAAAGCAAACAGAGGAAGCATAGATTCATTCAGGGCAACTGGAATCGGTGTTCCTGGGTTGCAGCCCTCAAATGTGGCCAGATAAACTCTCTACTTATATTGGAAAAAAAAAGAAAAAAGAAAACATCCTCTTCTAACAAGTGCATAATTTCCCTGACCTTGCAACCAGGCTTCTTGAAAGAATAATATCTCTATCTTGTGCACAGTCTCGGTTCCTGGTTTTTGTTCAATCTGCAGTTAGGCTTTTGTCTTACGACTCCATTAAAACTGTTCTTTAAAAAATTGCTATGTATAATTGCCAAATCAAGTGAAAACGTGTTTATCTTGACCTGTCTGCTGTATTTATCACTGTTAGATCTTTTTGTTAATACCTTTTGTTGATACTCAGTCTCTCAAGGCTTCTATGGCACCTTTTGTCCCATGTTGCCCACGGCTTGCTTTTCTAGCTCTCCTCCTCATCTGTTCCTATTCCTTGATTAGGCATAAGATTCCATCCTCACCCTGCACTCTCCCATGGTGATCTCATCCACCCCAGAGATGCTACTGCCTTGACCTCTCTCCTGAGCCCCACACCCGCTGATACCAAGCCCGCTACATGGCCACCTTAAACCCAGTCAGCCTAGCTCCCTTCCCCTGCCAGTGGGCTGTCCTCCATTGACTTCGTGGGTTAATATACTACTAGACTCCCCAGGAGAAATCTAGGAGGCAACAGAGATACCACCACCTCCCTCACTCTCAGCATCTAATTGATACCCATGCCTCTCGTTTCTACCTCTCACATCTCTGGAATCTGTCTCCTCTTCACCATTGCCACTGGCCCTGCCCATGCTCAAGTGCCAGCTTCCATCAGTTCTGACTTGTGGCAGGACCTCTCACTGGTCCGTCTGCCTCCCTGCTCAGCCCCCATCAGTCTCCACACTGCTGCCGCCAGAGTGGTGTTTCTAGAATGTAATTGGATAATGTTTAAAACTCTAATCTCCAGAGACATGGCTGATTCAGTGCTGGGGCAGGAAAAAGACACAAAGAGGCTGGAGCATTTTGTGCCAGAAAGCACTGAGGAACTCAGAAGACAGAGGCTTTGTGCAGGGCACAGGAGCCACCCGGAAGGGACTCCCGGAGGCCAGTGCTTCAGCAATGTGAGCAAGAAAATAAATAACAATATAACATTGCATTCTACTCCAGAGAATAAGATAAACACCCATGTGCCTGTGCATGGATAAATGAATAAATGGATGAATAAACTAATAAATGGAGGAGAGGAGATGGGTCTTTCTTATAAAAGAATTTCAATGTGTATATGTAGAAGGAATAGAGGATAGAAATCATCATTGAAATACCACAGTTATTGTAGCAGACAAGATCTACTGATGGCTACAAAAAGGGTGAGATTTTGAGGAGAAAAAGATATTTATATATTCTCAAATTATCTCCTTGTGTATACTTATTACAAAGGGAAAAATTATAACTTAACAGTGGAGAAACCCGACAGGCACCACTTTAACCAAGTGACAAAGTTCAACATCACTAGTAACAAGGCATAGCAATATCATGTTCTCCCTGATATGATACAGACAAGGATACAAGGTCATTTTTGTAGTGTGTCTGCTAAAAATGCATAACCTCAGTGGAATTATGAGAAGTTAAACAGAACAAGCATGGTGGCTCAAGCCTGTAATCCTGGCAGGTATGAGGCTGAAGCAGGAGGGTTGCTGAAGCCCAGGAGTCTAGACCAACCTGGGTAACATAGCAAGACCCCATCTTTACAAAAACTTTAAAAATTAGTCAGGCATGGTGGCGCATACCTGTAGTCCCAGCTACTCAGAAGGCTGAGGGAGGAGGAGCACTTGAGCCTGGAAGTTTGAGGCTGCACTGTGCTCGTATCACTGCACTCTACCCTGGGCAACAGAGACCATGTCTCCAAAAAAGAAGAAAGACAAATCCCAGTTGAGGAACGAGATGCGAAGTAATTGACTAGTGCACATCAAAGTGTTAAGGTCATCAAAGACAAGGAAGGAAGGACAAACTGTCACCAATTAGAGACATGACAGCTAACTGCAGGTTGGGACTAGATTGGATCCCAGAACAGAGAAAGGACACTGCGGGGGAGAAAGTGGTGATACTCGAATAAAGCATATAGTGTAATTAGTAGTTCTGTAACAATATTTATTTCTGAGTTTGGATAATTGTAGGGTGCGAAGGAACTCAGTACAATTTTTTAAAACTTTTTTTAGAATCTAAAATTTTTTCAAAATCAATAGGTGAAAAAAAGAAAACCAGATTCTGAAGGAGCGGCTCCATTTCCCTCAAGGCGAAGTCCAAGTTTGTTTGTGGGAAGTCCTTCAGGAACAGCTCTTCCCCATATCCCACCCTGTCCCCTCATACACATGGCTGCATTCCGCTCTCTAGCTTTGCCAAATTCCTTGTATTCTCTCATTCCTTTGTTGAAGTCGTATACAATATAGAGCAAATCTCTAAATTTAAAACGGTTTATTTGGGAAGCAACAATTACATTTTGGGACATATGCCCAGACTGGGTGGTCTTCAATATGTCAGAAGAACAAAGAGAAGACTGGGACATATTCTGAAAGAAAACTCTTGGAAGGCTGGGCGCGGTGGCTCATGCCTGTAATCCGAGCACTTTGGGAGGTCAAGGTGGGTGGATCACCTGAGGGCGGGAGTTTGAGACCAGCCTGACCAACATGGAGGAACCTGTCTCTACTAAAAATACAAAATTAGCCGGGCATGGTGGCACATGCCTGTAATCTCAGCTACTCGGAAGGTTGAGGCAGAAGAATCTCTTGAACCTGGGAGGCGGAGGTTGCTGTGAGCCAAGATCATGCCATTGCACTTCAGTCTGGGCAACGAGAGTGAAAATCTGTCTCAAAAAAAAAAAAAAAAAGACAAAAGAAAAAGATAAAGAAAACTCATGAACTCTAGAGAAGCTTTCAGGAACTGGGAAGCAACAGTGGTGGATAAACCAGTTGGAGACATGGCAAGTCATTTCAGCAAGCTACCAGGTCAGACTGGCTGTGGGGTTGCAGCAGGCTGTTTCAGCAGCTGGTCTTGTGGAAAAGTTAGTTCCTGGAGCAGGAGCTATGTGCCCTAAATGCTTTTTACCCTGGTCCTTGACTCAGATTTAATTGGGTGTGACTAGAATGGCCCAGTTTGTATGATCAACTTTCACACCTGGGATATAGTCTTTTACTCTAATGATTTTGCTGTCCCCCTTCCTTGGTGTACTTGCTTTCCCTCCAAGTATGCCTGCAAGTGCTCAGCCAACCCGAGTTGGGTGCCATCTCTGTGAAGCCTCCTGTGACCACTCTCCCGAGAGCTGATTCTGCCCTCTCTTGTACATAGCACACGCCTGCTCCACAGTGCTTACAACTGTCTTGTCTCCTTGGTCTCCAGTCTGTGGTGGTTCCTCAGTCTTTCCTTGTCTTTCATGACCATAGCTCTTCTGGTGGGTACTGGTCAGTTTTTTTATAGAATATCCCTTGTCTTGGGTTTGCTTGGTTTCTTATGATTAAGTTGGGTGGGAGGGGTGCATTTTTGGCAAGAACGCCACGAAATTGATACCATGTCCTCTTCAGTGCATCATATCAGGAGACCCGTGATGTTCGTTTGTCCCAACACGGGTATTGTTCAGTTTGATCACGTGATTTAAGAGGTATCCTCTAGGTTTAGGGCCAAGCGCAGTGGCTTAATCCCAGCACTTTGGGAGGCCGAGGCAGGCGGATCACAAGGTCAGAAGATCGAGATCATCCTGGCTAACACGGTGAAACCCCATCTCTACCAAAAATACAAAAAAAATAAGCCGGGCATGGTGGCATGTGCCTGTAGTCCCAGCTACTTGGGAGGCTGAGGTAGGAGAATCGCTTGAACCCAAGAGGCGGAGATTGCAGTGAGCCGAGATCACACTCCACTCCACTCCGCTCCGCTCCAGCCTGGGCAACAGAGCAAGACTCCATCCCCCCCCCGCCCCGCCAAAAAAAAGTACTCCACTAGATTAATCTGTTTTTCTTTTTATAATTAATAATTTGTGGGAGCAACACTTTGAGATTATGTAAATATCCCATTCTTCACCAACCTGCATTCACCAGTTTTAGTATCCACTTTTATTTTATAACTCAGTCATTCCTTCTGTATTTAATAGGTGGACTCTGAAATTTTAGACTTAAGCAGGTGGGTAGAAAATAGTACCATTTACTAATTAGGGACAACTGGGGAAGAATAGGCTATGAGCAGCCTGGGGGGAAAAGGATTTATGGAACACAGTGGATACTTTATATCATGAAACATAATGCTAGAGGCTTACATGACTGGATTAAAATCCAAACCAGAAATGATTCATAGCATTTCATTTCGTTGACATTAAGTCTATGGTTAGAAGTAAAAGTTTGTCAGCTCCTCAAGGGCAGAGACTACCAACTAGTTGAGATCTTATTTCCGAATCCATACTTAGTACCTAATATCTCACCTGCTGCAGTGAGGAGGCTAGCTACACAAAACAAACCACCTATCCACCAATCCAGTTTTCACTGGTTTGGTTACACTTTGTAGCTCTCCCTCTAGGGGTGGCTGCGTTCCTCCCTGGTCCAGTTGTGACTTATAGTTGTGCACGTCTACAGTCCCGGGGTGCTCTGTGACTGCTGTCTTCCTGCTTCCTGTCCCCCAAACACATGCACACTCTGCAAAAGTTTCATTGCACTGTCTTCCCATTTCATTTGTAAGTCACACTTGCCATGTTCTCTTTTCTGAAAACATAACCTTCCTTGAGATAAATTTCTCCTTTCTTCAAATCACATGACTCTCAAAGATACATAATTGCTATTCTCATATTTCTTCCAGATACAGATGTAATTGGACATGGTTACGCAGAGCAAAGCTAAATACAAAATGCTACATTATATTTCCTCTTCAAAGTGGATGATGTGATATCAAGAGGAGAATGGAAAGGTTTCTGTGGATCTGCCTGTGTTATATAGTTGGGGGAAGGGAGGCTGTTGGGGAAGGATAGGACTGTGGCTGTGGCCTCCTGGGAGTTGCTTCTGCACCTCCCTTGTGAAGGTGGGTCTCCGTCACCTTCGTTACTGTGTTGTTGGTTGGTGGGATGAAGATACCTGGACAGTAAACCCTTGATTTTCCTGAAACCTTTCCTGACTTTTCACTACATTGCATCTCCGAATCTTCCCAGGCAGGGCATGTGTGATGTTGAGTAGAGAGCAGAGAAGCGGGCTGAGATGATGTGCGACTATTTTATTCCCAAATGAAAGCCTCCTCCTGTAGCCAGCCCTAGAGTCCAGTTCCCATTCGGATTATTGCACTGGGGACATTCAGGCAACTGTGGATAGCGGAACATTTGAGCATTGAATTGAACTGCTGACTGTCCAGCACACCCTGGGTTGATATGGAGAGAAAGAATCCCCTTCTCATGGAGGACAAAGCAGCGGGATGAAGTGCGGAAAAGCTCACAACCGCTCAGCCAGTTCATGATGCCATTCTAAATAGTGTGGCCATTTGACTACAGAACCACATGAGAATAGTCACCAACATCACGATATTAAAATCTACTGGTTCTTTAAGCTGGCTCTGTGCTCACTTATCAAGTCAATTCATATTTATCAAGTGCCCGTTCAGTACCATTTTATTTGGTATGGGGATAGAGCAGGAAACAAAACAAAGTCCCTATTTTCATGGATATTGACATTAAACAAATGCATCATACTAGATGGTGATAAATTCTATGGAAAAATAAAGCAAGGGAAGGGGGTTGGAAGCTTGTTGTTTTAGACATGGCGCGTACCTTGGCTGCTCTTTGGAGGTATTATTGGAGCAGAGACCTGGATCCAGGGAAGGATTAAACTGTGTGACTATGGGGTGGTGGTGGTGGTGGGTGGAGGGATGGTGTTCCAGGCATGGAGGAGGTCAGGACAAGCTGGGAACTTTTTTAACATGCACATGCTTGGACTGGATTTGATTGGCCTAGTTTGGAACCTAGGAATCTGTTTTTTTATAAAGCTCTCCTGAACATTCTGAGAAGGCAGACTGGGGAACTACTCTTAAAATCCATTCAAATGGCCGGGCACAGTGGCTCACGCCTGTAATCCCAGCACTTTCGGAGGCTGAGTCGGGCAGATCACCTGAGGTTAGGAGTTCAAGACCAGCCTGGACAACATGGTGAAATCTTGTGTCTACTAAAAATACGTGGCCGGGCATGGTAGTTCACCCCTGTAATCCCAGCCCTTTGGGAGACCCAGGTGGGCGGATCACTTGAGGTCAAGAGTTCGAGATGAGCCTACCCAACATGGTGAAATCCCCTCTCTACTAAAAATACAAAAATTAGCTGGGTGCGGTGGTGCACACTTGCAATCCCAGCTACTCATGAGGCTGAGGCAGGAGAATCGCTTGAACCCGGGAGACAGAGGTTGCAGTGAGCCAAGATCACGCCACTGCACTCCAGCCTGGGCAACAGAATGAGACTCTGTCTCAAAAAAAAAAAAAGTCCATTCAAATGATTCTAAGATCTGTATGAGGAAAAAAGTGTTTATGGTGAGTAAAAACCATAATCTAGGTAAAAAGAATTGGTGGCAGAGAGAAATGAATAGAGGGAAATGAAAGGAAATAGTAAAGAGTCCAGCTCCGAGCTCAGTGAGAGGAGGTGCCCCCTGCAGGTTCCTGCATTTCCTCCCCTTCCCCTGCCTTATCTCCTTTGCTCTCAGTGCTCCAGTGTGAGGCTGATGGCGGTTCCCAGGCAGGTCACCAAGACCATCCTGTGTGTTGTTGCTCTCTCCTCCCCTCAGCACTCCACTAACGTGGCTTTGTCCAGTGGGGAGAGCACCTTGGTATTAGCCTGCGTAGCTCATGGAGCTGTACAGAGGGCAGCTCACCTCTAGGCCCCTGACACCCAGTCCACACCCCACTGCCTGATGAGGGGCTTCCTTGGGTTTCCCTCTGAGACCTCTGGTTGTGTCTCAGACATCTGTGGAAATGCTCTTCTTCCATGTAGATGGAATTCTTGGATGGCAGGAACTGTGAGATAGAGGGGTTGATGTTTTCCCACCCACAAAAGTGGGCTGTAAAGGCTTGTGTGAGACAAGGCCATCTGTTAATGGAAACATTAACTGCAAATTGATATTTCGTTTAAGTTGAATGGGTACTAAAAAGATCCTTTTATTTTTTATTTTTATGTATTTATTTATTTTGAGATAGGGTCTCACTCTGTTGCCCAGGCTGAAGTGCAGTGGCATGATCACAGCTCACTGCAGCGCCGACCTCCTGGGCTCAAGTGATCCTCCTACCTCAGCCTCTTAAGTAGCTTGGACCACAGATGTGCACACCACCCCAACTGGCTAATTTATTTTATTTTATTTTATTTGTAGAGAGGAGGTCTCACTCTGTTGTCCAGGCTGGTCTCAAACTCCTGGGCTCAAGCAATTCTCCCACCTTGACCTCCAAAAGTGTTGGGATTGGTAGGTGTGAGCCACCATGCCAAAAGCTTTATTTTTCAGAGCAACTTTACGTTCACAGCAAAACTGAGAGGAAGGTACAAATATATCCCATGTACCCCCATCCCTACCCGTGCACAGCCTCCCCCATTATCAATATCCCACACGAGGGTGGTATACATTTGTTACAATTCCTGAACCTACATTGGCACATCGTTGTCACTCAAAGATTGTAGTTGACATCAGGGTTCACTCTTGGTGGTATGCCTTCTGTGGGTTTGGACAAATGTGTCATGACACAGATCCACTATTACAGTATCACCCAGAGTGGTTTCACTGCCCTAAAAATCCTCTTCCCTGAATGTCTATTTTCAGGAGCTCCTGAAGACAAAAAAGCAGTTGGAAGGCATCTGTGAAACAAATTCCCCATGGGAATATGAATTATTAGTTTGGCATAAGTGGGTACAGGAAGAAGCTACACAGGCCCCTCTTCAAATATCTCAGAGTCTGTTCCTGGTAGCGACACAATCCAAGGTGACATGATGACATGATTCATTTGAAATTGTATGAGTAATGCCCATGAATCACCCACAAATTTCTGCAAATCTTGACTTCTTCAACATTACATTCTCTTGTTTTGTATTTAAATATGTTTCTTTGCTTCTATTGGAGACAAGCTTTTACATCAGAGGGGAAGAAAAGTCACGAAGACTTACTCTCTATCACTGTTACGTCACACCCCATTCAGTCACGTCTAAAATGATTCTTAGAAGACAATGACCAGGCCTATTACCTGGGTGGTTTGTTGTGGCATTTAGACACATTGAACTTTTCCAGCAGTTTGGAAGCAAGAAGAGGACTGTATGTACCCAGTGGATGACTTTGGTTCAATTTTAGTTACTTACAAGTTGTAGACCCCTTTCATGGATGTAAAACTTTGGTTTTTTTTTTTTTTTTTTGGTATCCACTGGAACATGGATACCAACTTCTTTTTTAGCTGGTAGTCAGTGACTTTTCTTATGTCCTTTTTTTCCATATTGTCAAGAAAATAAAATGAATATTGTTTTATTTTCTGTTCTACTGTAATAGAACAGAAAATTTTTTTTAAAAGTTTGGCCAGAGGATGGGTGCTTGGGAGAAAAATAAATTTGGACCACATGATGTGCAAGAAGTATATTATAAATCCTCGAGTACTGATTGATTTGGCCAGAGTTAAGCCTCGAAGACTTACTAGGGTAGGTCTCGGGGCTGAGTCTCTGCAGTAATTCTATATAGCTCGTTTCAGCAGCTCAGTCAAGAAATGTTCAGGGATGGAAGAGACTGCAAATCACCTTAATCTCTTCTGTTTACAGTTGAGCAACAGGGCAGAGAGGGGAAATGTCTTCCCCTAGAAACGGAAAGCTGGGAACAATGTGTCATGCATGGTATTTGTATTTGAACACCTGAGATCCATTTTTATAATACTCTCAATTGTTTCTAATTTTTTTAAGAGTGTTGTAAAATTGTCAAGGTGGTATTTTAAGGTTG
The DNA here is from genome assembly GCF_003255815.1 of Theropithecus gelada. Taxonomy (NCBI): domain Eukaryota; kingdom Metazoa; phylum Chordata; class Mammalia; order Primates; family Cercopithecidae; genus Theropithecus; species Theropithecus gelada. The sequence goes on from NC_037688.1 coordinate 38,989,792, forward strand.
CTGCATTTTCTAGGAGAGTTTGTAAATTGAAATCATGTAATAATAAAAGAATATTAAGACTTCCAACAAATTTACATGTGTGATCCTGTAGCCTTCTGAGGTGGGGACGGAGAACGTAGAAAAGGCCTGTTGATTTGTAGGCTCACTCAAGGAAAAAATGATCAGTTGTTAACCCTTTAGCTTAGCTCTTTTTAAATGATTATTATTCATTACTCATTCAGTACAGTTCATTGACTTCTCAGTTATATGTGGCAGAGATAAAAACAAAGTGCAAGATGAGAAAATTCTAGATAAAAAAGGGAAATCTAAGGCGAAAATGTTTTGGTAGGTATTAGAAAAATGAAGGTATATGGAAGGAAAGAAATGCAAAACAATGGAATAAAACAAAAGGTATATAGAGATTTAAGTTGGGGAGTTGGGGGAAAAGTGAAGACAGTAAGAATAAGAACAAGTTTGTGTAGTTACAAAATTAGAAAGGAATGGTGACTGTCCCAGAAATGCGGGAGAGAAATGGCTGTGAATGGCAGAAGGCTGTGGAGCAAGACTGCTTCCCAGTAGGTTTGAGTGACTCTTACAATCCACGACTGGAAGGAAGGGCTTTTAGAGGCCCTGATTTCCAACTTTCACTTCATTCTTGGCAGACAGATAGATGATCATCCAGCCTGATGCTACTAAGATGTCATGTGCAGGCTGGTGATGGTCTGCAAATTGTTACCTGCCCGTGGTCATAGAAGCACAAGAGTTTAGAGACTCTGTTAGCAGTCTGACAGAGTAATTTATGTCTGTTGAATTTTATTTATCTAGGAATTAAGTCATTATGTTTTACAAAATATTCATCTGGGATTAATTGGAAATACAAAAAACATAGCACAGATAATTGGAGAAGCACATATTAACCCCTTGCTACTCAAAGAGTGGTTTGAAGACCGACAGAATCCTCATCACCCAAGAGCTCATTACAAAGGCAGGCACTCAGGCCACATCGCCAACCTTCTGAATCAGAAAAACCTTGTTTTGACAAGTTGCCAGTTGATTTGTATGAGCATCAAAGTTTGAGAAGCACTGGGCCTGAATCCTTTCAGTGTTGTACAGATACAGTTATTAAAAGTTCTTCCTAATTTTTGGTCTGATTCAGCTTTGTTGTACCTGAGGTCATCAGAAAAAGTCATATGTGACAGCGCTCCACATTTAAAGACTTGAGTGTTTAAAGACCACTGTCAGCTCCAAGTTTATTGTACATGTGATCATTGAACATCATCTTCACTTTGTAAACTGCTGGGCTGATTGTAAGCATACAGTGATAAAGAGGGCTCCAGCCTTAAGGAACTTGGAGTTTAGTAAAGGAAATACAGAAATACCATAATGTAGGCCAGAACTTGATATCCCATATGTCATAATAAAGTTACTGATAAAGTGCTGGGGAAATTTATAACAGGAATTTATTTTTACCTGCAAAGAGGTAAGGGCGGAGGTGCAGCCTGTGGCATGATGGAATGATCTAGGAAAAACCTGTAGAACAGCTGGCATTAGAACCGATCTTTCAAAGACGGGTAGGAATTGGGCAGGCAGAAATGGTATTGAGGGACGTTAAGGGCAGGATAGGATGATGGGAGAGTGTCAGGGGCAGATGTAAGTATCTTAATTTAAACCATAATTAAAGTTTTGTTATTTAACCTTCAGATGTTTGAAGACTTTGTACAGCAATTCATTTTTTCATGGGCTTTGGAAAGGATCACATTTTATGGAAGTCTGAAATGGTCCATGCTTATATTTCAGAAAGTCTCTTTTTCTGTCCTTTTAGCCATTGTGTATCCTCTGCCACCTGCTGAGAAAAACCTGTATTCTTTATATTTGTTCGTTTTTTGTTGTTGTTGTTGTTGTTGTTTTAAATAGAGATGAGGTCTCACTATGTTGCCCAGAATGGTCTTGAACTCCTGGGCTCAAGCAGTCCTCTCACCTCAGCCTTACAAAGTCCTGGGATTACAGGCATGAGCCACTGTGCCCAGCCAAAATCTGTACTCTTTAAAAATGATCCTCTTTCATTGTGGAAACATATGACAGTAGAATAATCTTTAAAAAATAATAATAATAAAACCCATCCAGTCACATGAGTCAAAAATAAAAATAATAGAAAACAATAAAAGGGCTCCTTGTCCAACAGACATCTCATACAGGCAGGTGCCACTCTGGGATGAAGCTTTCAGAGGAGGGATCAGGCAGCAATATTTGCTGTTCTGCAGCCTCCACTGGTGATAGGGTCTGGAGTGGAACTCCAGCAAGCTCCAACAGACCTGCAGCTGAGGGGCCTCTCTGTTAGAAGGAAAACTAACGAACAGAAAGGAATAGCATCAACATAAACAAAAAGGACATCCAAACCAAAATCCCATTAGTAGGTCACCAACATCAAAGACCAAAGGTAGATAAAACCACAAAGATGGGGAGAAACCAGAGCAGAAAGGCTGAAAATTCTTTGGAACCCAACTCCTCGCCAGCAAAGGAACAAACCTGGGCAGAGAATGAGTTTGACGAGTTGATGGAAGTAGGCTTCAGAAGGTCAGTAACAACAAAATTCTCCGAGCTAATGAAGCATGTTCTAACCCATCACAAGGAACCAAAAAACCTTGAAAAGAGGTTAGACAAATGGCTAACTACAATGACCAGTGTAGAGAAGAGCTTAAATGACCTGATGGAGCTGAAAACCACAGTATGAGAACTTCGTGAAGCATACACAAGCTTCAGTAGCTGATTTGATCAAGCGGAAGAAAAGATATCCAGTGATCAAAGATCAAATTAATGAAATAAAGCAAGAAGACAAGATTAGAGAAAAAAAGAGTAAAAGGAAATGAACAAAAACTCCAAGAAATATGGGACTATGTGAAAAGACCAAATCTGTGTTTGATTGGTGTACCTGAAAGTGATGGGGAGAATGGAACCAACTTAGAAAACACTTTTCAGGATATTATCCAGGAGAACTTCCCCAACCTAGCAAGGCAGGCCAGCATTCAAATTCAGGAAACACAGAGAACACCACAAAGATACTTCTTGAGAAGAGCAACCCCAAGACCCATAATTGTCAGATTCACCAAGGTTGAAATGAAGGAAAAAATATTAAGGGCAGCCAGAGAGAAAGGTCGGGTTACCCACAAAGGGAACCCATCAGACTAACAGTGGATCTCTCTGCCGAAACCCTACAAGCCAAAAGAGAGTGGGGGCCAATATTCAACATTCTTAAAGAAAGGAATTTTCAACCCAGAATTTCATATCCAGCCAAACTAAGCTTCGTAAGTGAAGGATAAATAAAATCCTTTACAGACAAACAAATGCTGAGAGATTTTGTCACCACCAGGCCTGCCTTACGAGAGCTCCTGAAGGAAGCACTAAACATGGATAGGAACAACTGGTACCAGCCACTGCAAAAACATGCCAAATTGTAAAGACCATTGATGCTATGAAGAAACTGCATCAATTAACAGGCGAGATAACCAGCTAGCATCATAATGACAGGATCAAATTCACACATAACAATATTAACCTTAAATGTAAATGGGCTGAATACCCCGATTAAAAGACACAGACTGGCAAATTGGATAGAGTCAAGACCCATCAGTGTGCTGTATTTGGGAGACCCATCTCATGTGCAAAGACACATATAGGCTCAAAGTAAAGGGATGGAGGAAGATCTACCAAGCAAATGGAAAGCAAAAAAAAGCAGCGGTTGCAATCCTGGTCTCTGATAAAACAGACTTTAAACCAACAAAGATCAAAAGAGGCAAGGAAGGCCATTACATAATGGTAAAGGGATTCAACAAGAGGAGCTAACTATCCTAAATATATATGCACCCAATACAGGAGCACCCAGATTCATAAAGCAAGTTCTTAGAGACCTACAAAGAGAGTTAGACTCCCACACAATAATAATGGGAGACTTTAACACCCCACTGTCAATATTAGACAGATCAATGAGACAGGAAATTAACAAGGTTATGCAGGACTTGAACTCAGCTCTGGACCAAGCGGACCAAATAGACATCTACAGAACTCTCCACCCCAAATCAACAGAATATACATTCTTCTCAGCACCACATTGCACTTATTCTAAAATTGACCACATAATTGGAAGTAAAGCACTTCTCAGCAAATGTAAAAGAACAGAAATCACAACAAACTGTCTCTCAGACCACAGTGCAGTCGAATTAGAACTCAGGATTAAGAATCCTACTTAAAATCGCACAACTACGTGGAAGCTGAACAACCTGCTCCTGAATGATTACTGGGTAAATAACGAAATGAAGGCAGAAATAAAGATGTTCTTTGAAACCAATGAGAACAAACACACAATGTACCAGAATCTTTGGGACACATTTAAAGCAGTGTGTAGAGGGAAATTTATAGCACTAAATGCCTACAAGAGAAAGCAGGAGAGATCTAAAATCAACACCCTAACATCACAATTAAAAGAACTAGAGAAGCAAGATTAAACAAATTTAAAAGCTAGCAGAAGACAAGAAATAACTAAGATCAGAGCAGAACTGAAGGAGATAGAGACACAAAAACCTCTTCAAAAAGTCAGTGAATCCAGGAAGTGGTTTTTTGAAAAGATCAACAAAATGGATAGACTGCTTGCAAGACTAATAAAGAAGAAAAGAGAGAAGAATCAAATAGATGTAGTAAAAAATGATAAAGGGGTTATCACCACCGATTCCACAGAAATACAAACTACCATCAGAGAATACTATAAACACCTCTACTCAAGTAAACTAGAACATCTAGAAGAAATGGATAAATTCCTGGACACATAGAGCCTCCCAAAACTAAACCAGGAAGAAGTTGAATCTCTGAATAAGCCAATAACAGGTTCTGAAATTGAGGCAATAATTAATAGCCTACCAACCAAAAAAAAGTCCAGGACCAGACGGATTCACAGCCGAGTTCTGCAAAGAGGAGCGGGCACCATTCCTTCTGAAACTATTCCCATCAATAGAAAAAGAGGGAATCCTCACTAACTCATTTTATGAAGCCAGCATCATCCTGATACCAAAACCTGGTGGAAACACAACAAAAAAAAAGATAATTTTAGGCCAATATCCCTGATGTGAAAATCCTCATCAATGCGAAAATCCTCAATAAAATACTGGCAAGCCAAATCCAACAGCACATCTAAAAGCTTATCCACCACAGTCAAGTTGGCTTCATCCCTGGGATGCAAGACTGGTTCAACATACGCAAATCAATAAATGTAATCCATCACATAAACAGAACCAGCGACAAAAACCACGATTATCTCAATAGATGCAGAAAAGGCCTTCGACAAAATTCAGCAGCCTTTCGTGATAAAAACTCTCAGTAAACTAGGTATCAGTGGAATGTATCTCAACATAGTAAGACCTATTCGTGACAAACCCAGAGCCAATATCATCCTGAATGGGCAAAAATTGGAAGTATTCCCTTTGAAAACTGGCACAAGACAAGGATGCCCTCTGTCACCACTCCTTTTCAACGTAGTATTGGAAGTTCTGGCCAGGGCTATCAGGCAAGAGAAAGCAATAAAGGGTATTCAAATAGAAAGAGAGGAAGTCAAATTGTCTCTGTTTGTGGATGACATGATTATGTATTTAGAAAACCCCATCATCTCAGCCCAGAATCTCCTTAAGCTGATAAGCAACTCCAGCAAAGTCTCAGGATACAAAATCAATGTACAAAAATCACAAGCATTCCTGTATTCCAATAACAGACAAACAGCCAAATCATGAGTGAACTCACATTCACAATTGCTACTAAGAGAATAAAATACACAGGAATACAACTTACAAGGGATGTGAAGGACCTCTTCAAGGAGAACTACAAACCACTGCTCAAGGAAATAAGAGAGGACACAAACAATGGAAAAATATCCCATGCTTATGGATAGGAAGAATCAATATTGTGAATATGGCCTTACTGCCCAAAGTAATTTATAGATTCAATGCTATCCCCATCAAGCTACCACTGACTTTCTTCACAGAATTGGGAAAAACTACTTTAAACTTCATATGGAACCAAAAAAGAGCCCGCATAGCCAAGACAATCCTGGGCAAGAAGAACAAAGAACAAAGTCAGGAGGCATCATGCTACCTGACTTCAAACTTTACCACAAGGCTACAGTAACCAAAACAGCATGGTACTGGTACCAAACATACATAGACCAATGGAACAGAACGGAGGCCTCAGAAATAACACCATACATCTACCACCATCTGATGTTTGGCAAACCTGACACACACAAGCAATAGGGAACAGATTCCCTATTTAATAAGTGGTGTTGGGAAAACTGGCTAGCCATATGCAGAAAACTGAAACTGAACCTCCTTACATCTTATACACAGATCAACTCAAGATGGATCGAAGACTTAAACGTAAGACCTAGGGCCATAAAAATCCTAGAAGAAAACCTGGGCAGTACCATTCAGGACATAGGCATGGGCAAAGACTTCATGTCTAAAACACCAAAAGCAATGGCAACAAAAGCCAAAATTGACAAATGGGATCTAATTAAAGAAATTCCGCACTGCAAAATAAACTATCATCAGAGTGAACAGGCAACCTACAGAATGGGAGAAAATTTTTGCAATGTATCCATCAGACAAGGGGCTAATATCCAGAATCTATAAAGAACTTAAATTTACAAGAAAAAAGCAAACAACCCTATCAAAAAATGGGCAAAGGGTATGAACAGACACTTTTCAAAAGAAGACATTCATGCAGCCAGCAGACATATGAAAAAACGCCCATTGTCACTGGTCATTAGAGAAATGCAAATCAGAACCCCAATGAGATACCATCTCACACCAGTTAGAATGGCAATCATTAAAAAGTCAGGAAACAACAGATGCTGGAGAAGTTGTGGAAAAGTAAGAACACTTGTACACTGTTGGTGGGAGTGTAAATTAGTTCAACCATTGTGGAAGACAGTGTGGTGATTCCTCGAGGATCTAGAACCAGAAATACCATTTGACCCAGCAATCCCATTACTGGGCATATACGAAGGATTATAAATCATTCTATAAAGACACATATACACATATGTTTAGTGTGGCAGTATTCACAATAGCAAAGACTTGGAACCAACTAAATGTCCATCAGTGATACACTAAGAAAATGTGGCGCATATACACCATGGAATACTATGCAGCCATAAAAATTGGTGAGTTCATGTCTTTTGCAGGGACATGGATGAAGCTGGAAACCATCATTCTCAGCAAACTATCACAAGATCAGAAAACCAAACAACACATGTTCTCACTCATAAGTGGGAGCTCAACAATGAGAACACATGGACATAGGGAGGGGAACATCACACACCAGGGCCTGTTGTGGGTGGGGGTCTAGGGGAAGGATAACAGGAGAAATATCTAATGTAGATGACGGGTTAATAGGTTCAGCAAACCACCATGGCACGTGTATACCTATGTAACAAAACTGCACATTCTGCACATGTAACCCAGAACTTTAATAATAATAATAATAAAAGGGGCTTCTTGTAACCTTTTCCTTGATAGCCTAGTTTCCCCCATCCTAGTACTGTCTGCAAGACACATGCAAGTTTTCCACCAACAGGAGTTCTGGGGATGGTTTCAGGGTGTCACTGTTCCACCTCAGATCGTCAGGCATTAGATTTTCACAAGGAACGTGCAACCTAGATCCCTCACATGCCCAGTTCACAATAGGGTTTGCGCTCCTATGAGAATCTAATGCCACAGACGCAAACAAGTACAGCTAGCTCTTGTTTGAACCTGGGTTACTTTAAAATAAGAACTCTAATTCTAGCCTGAAGCTCCTCTATCCAAACATGTTTTGGAGATACCTCCTCTAAATTCGTTAGTGACTGTTAGTGTCCATCTGGGTCTAGTCAGGAGAGAGAAACCACAGAGCAGTTTGAACAAAGAAAATTTAATATAAAGAGTTAACTACAACAGGAGATTAGAGTAATGAGGGATTGGCCAGTAAGAAGTAAAGAAAACTCTAAAAAATACAGGAATAGATATATGGAGCATCTGCTACCCCAGAGCTGACTTACTAGGACACACCCACGGCTCACTGCGTGGCAGAAAAGCCACATTGTGGAACTTGCTGGAAATCTGTCTTCTAAGGCACCAGTCCATGTCCTTAGGACTGGGCCACACGGAGGTATGTGATCGAGCTTTCCCGCCTGAGCTCCTGTCAGATCAGCGGTGGCATTAGATTCTCATAGGAGCGTGAACGCTATTGTGAACTGGGCATGTGAGGGATCTAGGTTGCACATTCCTTTTGAGAAGCTAATGCCTGATGATTTGAGATGGAACAGTTTCACCCTGAAACTATCCCCACAACTCCCATCTGTGGAAAAATTGTCTTCCATGGAAGCAGTCCCTGGTGCCAGAAAGGTTGGGGACTGCTGCTCTAAGATGCCTGAGAAAGCTATTCATGGGAAGGTGCTTGAAGGAGGCTCTGGGGAAGACTTCAGGGTGTGGTTGCAGCTGTGCACTGTGGGAGCCTGGTGCTGGGGAGAAGACTGCCTAGCAGGAGGCAGGTCTCTTCACCAGAACCAGCAAGCAAAATTCTCACTTCCTGCAGTGTCTCTCCAGTGCCTTTAACTGAAGCTTAGCATCATGCCATTTGACAAAGGAAAATGATTTAAAAGGATCAGATCCATTTTTCCAAAGCAAGCAAAAAAGGGTGAATTTGGAGCTGGGAAGCTATATATGTTGATAATCGGTTCAGTGACTGAGAAATACAAATAGTCATGACATCCTAAGTGAAGACATGTCTGCTACCAAAAAGATTATATGATGCATTTCAAAGCCAGATACTTCGGTATTTTGTTCTTACCACTTACACTGTTTTCTCTCTTGATGGAGAATTGACTCAGATTCTTTCCTTCACTTTTAATAAAAGCATCAGGCAAATAGATACACCTAGAGGACAGCCAGTGGCAATGAAGTACCTTTTGAGTAAAATCATTAGTTCACTGGAAACCGTATGGGCAGGAATAGTAGATAGCAAATACAGGGAGGAAAGAAAGTTGTCTAAATATCCTCTGTATACTGTCATACACATTACATATTCTGTGTTAAAGACCTACGAGGGCCTTCTGTCACCAGAATGGACTGGCTTCCTTCTGCTGGTACATAGCTGTCATCCCAGGATCATCCTTCACCATTACTCTGCATTCCTTTCACTTCCTTCCTGTTTGGATTACATCTTGTTAATATCCAGAATGTTCCACTTTCTTGATACACTCCTTTGTTTTGTTGGGGCACATTTTCTAACACCATCCCGAGAAAGGCTGCATGGGAAGTAAATTGTTTTGTGACTTCATATAGCCGAAAATGTCTTTGTTCCCTCCTGCCACTTGATTGATAGTTTGGCTGGTTATAAAAATCTAGGTCTGAAATAATTTTCTTTCAGAATTTTAAAGTAATTTATTTTTTGTTATTTAGCTTCCATTTACAAGTATGAAGCCATTCTGATTCTTGATCCTTTCCATATAGCCTATTTTTCTTTCTGAAAGCTTGTAAGACTTTTTTCTTTATTTCCAGTGTCCTGAATTATTATGATGATGTGCTCTGGAGTGGGTGTGTTTTCATCTGTTGTTGAGAGTACTTCCTTAGTAGTCTTATCTTTTTTGGTGGGGTGACATTCCTTTTTTTCAGATGTTGAATCTTCTGGACTGATCTTCCAGCTTTCTTAACTTACCTCTCCTATTTTCTTTTTTAAAAAACTATTTAATAAATTTTTTAAAAATAGAGTGAAGTCTTGCTGTGTTGTCCAGTCTGGTCTCGAACACCTGGGCTCAAGCCGTCCTTCCACAGCACTGGGGTTATAGGCGTAAGCCATGTGTTCAGCCATCTCTTGTATTTTCTGCCTTTGTCTTTTTGCTCTTTTCTGGGAGATTTCCTCAACTTTTTATCTTGATCCTACATTAAAAGAAAAAACAAACTTTTTTTTGCAATCATTAACATGTTTTGCTGGCTTATGAATGTTCCTTTTTATATCATCCTACTCTTGTTTTATGTACACAATATCCTGTCTTTTCCCTCTGGGAAGATTAAGATGAATTTTTCTTTTTTCTTGAACTTTTCATTTTAGCACAATCCTTACTTCCTTTAAGTTACTTTTTTTCTTATCAGTTTTGGTCCTGTCTTTTATCTTTGTTAAATATCTAGTGAGTCCTGTTTGCTCAATTTTAATAGCAGTGCTCTAAAACAGTTTCTTAACCCATGTGCCAAAAAAATATGTTGCAAGTGTGTGAAGATACTGATGGCGTCAGTCTTCAGAGTAGCTGAGCAGCATATCCAGAAGCTGAGCCTACAGGCCGCCTCTATTTAGCCCAGAGTAATATTACGTTTTCTGTGTGTAATGTGACATGAGAAAGTTTTAGAAGTACCAGAGTCCTATAGGTAAGACTTGTTGAACACAGGTTTCGCTATTGTGTGATCAAACTGAGTCATTTTCTTAGGGCAGATTGATGTTCATGCCCTTGGGTCTGTACCCTTGGGCAGATCAAGTCCTCCAGAAGTCTTTGTCTCTTGCTTGGAAGATATGTACTGGCTTTCAGTATTTTAGGAGCAGAGTTGGGAGAAAAAGACTAATGGTCCAGCATTCAGTATGTAAACATTCTGTTAACTCTCAGTTACAATACACCTACCCTCAAATGTGCCTGGTGCTCCGCTGTACAGAGATCCTCAGTTGTATATTATTCAAAATATAAGTCATTTGTTTTTCACTAGAGCTGGGAAGAGTCTTACTAAGCTTTGAAGGGAAGAAGTGTATACACATGGAGGGAGAATCCGGAAATTCAGCTATTTCCTAAGACTTTGTTAATAGTTCTCTTTTTAGCTTATCTTATACCCCCTGCCCCACCCCAACCCCGTCGTCACCTACCCTGTATTACCAGTTCCTGGAGCCTTTCGGGAGTCTTCAGTCCAATTTAGGTTGAATCTCAGCTTTGCTTACTGCTAAATTAGGATTAAGCTTCCTCAGATACTCCAAGTCAGTTACCCTTGTCTGTTTTCTAGCATATGAAATTTCAGTGACCGGGTGCGGTGGCTCATTCCTGTAATCGCAGCACTTTGGGAGGCTGAGGTAGGCAGATCAGTTTAGGAGTTCGAAACTAGCCTGGGCAAGATGACGAAACCCTGTCTCTACAAAAAGTACAAAAATTAGTTGGATGTGGTGATGGGTGCCTGTCATCCCAGCTACTTGGGGGGCTGAGGCAGGAGAATCACTTGTACCTGGGAAGAGGAGGTTGCAGTGAGCCATGATCGCGCCACTGCACTCCAGACTGGGTGACAGAGTGAGACCCTGTCTCAAAAACAAAAAAAAATGAAATTTTGTTAATATTATTTCCTATTCTCTTTGTATTCAGTCTACCAAAAGTCTGATTCTTTATTGACTTTATTATAGAAGTCTGAATGCAAATAATGAATTTAAATATTTGTTTCTAAGAAGTTCTCCCTGTAACTCACTATTTGGATTACCAGTATTTGAAAGTGTACTTTTCTTTTCTTAGAAAACATGGTTATTAGGTAGCAGGTAACACAGTGTCAATCCTGAGATTTAACAGAGTTATAATTCATGCCAACAGCATGTTTCAAAGCTATTTTTAAATTTCACTTGAATTTTTTTTAAAAACCTCAAATTTTCTTAGTAAAATATCAAGAATATCTGGGTATAAGTTCTTAAAACAAAAAGCATTGACTGAAAAATTGTTCTTCAAATTCTGTATCACTTTGTTTAAGAAGTCTTTTTTTCACTTTGGGAGGCCGAGGCGGGCGGATCACGAGGTCAGGAGATCGAGACCATCCCGGCTAACACGGTGAAACCCCATCTCTACTAAAAATACAAAAGATTAGCCGGGCGTGGTGGTGGACGCCTGTAGTCCCAGCTACTGGGGAGGCTGAGGCAGGAGAATGGCGTGAACCCAGGAGGCGGAGCTTGTAGTGAGCCGAGATTGCGCCTCTGCACTCCAGCCTAGGCAACAAAGTGAGACTCCGTCTCAAAAAAAAAAAGGAAGAAGTCTTTTTTTAAGTTTTTTGAAAGGCACCTTTTAAAAAGTTCATCTGTTAAACGATTAGTATCACAAATACATAAAGAACTCCTCCACCTCAATATGTGAAGGACAGTTAGTAAAAAATGAACACGAGAGACATGAATGAATGTTTTGCGGAAGGGGAAACATGTGGCCACAAACATACAAAGAGATGTTCAGCACGTGGCTAGTAAGAGAATGCAGATGACAACCACAGTGAGATACCATATTTCACTTATTCAGTTGACAAAACTTAAGAAGTATGACAGACTCAAATGTTGTGGAGTTTATGAATCAACAGATGCTCTTACACATGCATAGTATATGAGGCTGTAAACTGCGCCACCTACTACGGAGAATAAGTTAGCATAATTCTACTCCCCGGAGTAGACCCAAGGGACATTTTTTTTTTTTTTTTGAGGCAGAGTCTTGCTCTGTCACCCAGGCTGGAGTGCAGCGGCGTTATCTCAGCTTACTGCGACCTCTACTCCCAGGTTCAAGCTATCCTCGTGCCTCAGCCTCCTGAGTAGCTGGGATTACAGGCGTGTGCCACCACTGCTCCCAGTCGATTTTTGCATTTTTAGTAGAGATGGGGTTTCACCATGTTGGCTAGGCTGGCCTCGATCTCCTGGCCTCAAGTGATCCACCCACCTCAGCCTCCCAAAGTGCTGGGATTACAGGCGTGAGCCACTGCACCCAGCCGAAAAAGTATTTATCATAGTACAAAAGAGTCATATGCAGTAATAGTCGAAGCATCACGGTTCACAGTATCAAAAACCTGGAGACAACCCCAGATGCCCATTAACAGGAAAGTAGAGTATTGCACGGCAGAAAGAACAGAAGAACCAGTGTGATATGCACACCTCTATAAACTAAGTCATCTTTATAAAACAACAATAAAAAATGGATGATCAATAAATTATAAAACACCTTAAAATTTAAAGTATCTATTTCATGGATGCAGTAATAAAGCAAGGAAAAATTGAGCGTAGGATTTAGGATAATGGTTACATCCGATGGTGGAAGCAGAGGAGTGGATTGGTGGGAAAGACCATCTGGTTAGAAGCGGGCTATTGACAAGGTCTTAGCTTTTGTTTTGGATGGCAGGTTTGTGGAGTCCTTGTTACATTATTGAAGATTAATTAGGTAATTCAGTCCATTAGAAAATAAGCCTAAACACAGTGAGATTTCCAAGGTGAAATACAGATTCATGGTCATGTGGATCTTAGTTCTTTGCTCATCTGTTTTGTTTTTGTTTTTTAAGAAGTAGTATTTGGGATCCTGGGACCAATGTTTTGTAGCTGAAAGTTATAAAAATACATAGACCTAAAGTTAACGAACTAAATTTTCTAGGTGGGGATGCATGTACTGATAAGTATCTTATACGTTATAGAGTATTGAGTACATAAATATTTATAGCTATTTCTGTTCTTTCATAGAAATTTTACATTTTTTTCCCTTTCTTAGGACAAAGTTAAACTATAATCCTCCAAAAGATGATGGATCAACTTATAAGATTGAACTTGAAGGGATATCGGTAATGGTTATGAGAGAGATCCTGGATTACATCTTCAGTGGGCAGGTATGATGAGAAACAAAGGAAGGAAGACCTAAGTAGAGGCTTCTCAAGCTCAGGGTGAGGGTCTCCTTTCATCCATTATATGACAAAGTAGCACTGTCATCTTCATCTTCTGTCACTGTGTGCATTGACTGACATCTCCTACTGGTAATGGCATCCCACGTGTGTTCTTCCATGGCTCTGCTCCTAGAGAAGCAGATGAAGTAAGATCTTAGACCCAAATCCCAGTTTGTCGCTACCATTCTGAGCTCCACCTTCTCATATGAGATATTAAAGAACATGGGATGCTGCCCTGACTGCTGTCTTTTTGGTTTTTGCTTTGGAATCCCAAATCCAATCTTGCTTTGTATCCACACAACTGGGGATACAAAACTTGTTTTGTCTCCATAGCATGGAAATAGGAACTTCCTGGGGCATTGTGGATTATTTGGTAGAGACAGAGAGTTCCTTGTAGATCGTTCCCAGAGAAAGAGGACTGACAGAAATGACAAGCAGCTTATTCACGATGCCCTGGTCCTGTTGCCCCAGTAGTACCCACATCCCTGCCCCATCCTCATTCTCTCTTCCTGATGTCCCTTTCCTCTCCATGTCCACTTGAACTTCTGGAGGCTTTGTGATACCCAGGGAGGAAAATGATAAGCGATCAGACTTCTTTCTTTTCCTTTGCCCTCCTCCGACTACCCATTCCCCATGATGTGATTTCAAGCATAGCATGAGGACTCAAGAAAAATCTTCCATGTGAATCAGGGCTAGTTATTTTTTTTGTTTTTTGGTTTTTGAGGGTTTTTTTAACCGAAGGAAGAGGTCAGTGCGTCTTACCTTTGCTGTGTGAGAATGCATTTCATCTTTATTCTTTCTGAGATCTTGTTCCCTACTCTCTCCTTTATTCCTTCTTCATCCCTCTTGTTTTCCTTTCTGTAGGGGCTGTTTCTCCTACATATTTTCTAAGTATTCTGAATGTATTGCTTTCTTTGTCTAAATATATTCATTCTGTCCAGAGTTAAACGCAGTGATTCTCATCCTTTTTGAAGCTTTTGGTTTGATTTCATGCTTTCTCTCTTCTCTCAACACTAGGGGGTGGGTATGTACATGGATGATTGTTAAAAGTAAATGAATTTAAGTTAATTTGGGGACAGCCCGGAGATACTCTGTAGCATCACAAAACCAGGCCTAAGACCAACCTCTGGTCCAACTTGTAAAGTCAGTCCAGCAGCAGTTATTAGTATAACGAGTTATAAGCCAGTAAGAGCCTATTCATGTTTAGGCTTGGATTTGAAACTTGAAACCTTATTTACGGATTGACTTCTGTGATTTGTTTCCAATTGAAATTTAAAATGATAGTTGCAATGTAAGTTATAACAAACTCCTGAATTAGCAGTTTTGTTTTATTGAAATGCAATTCAGTGTTTTTTTCACGTGCCTATATTTGAAGAGTCTACAGCTGCCTGCTGTCTTGTGGCTAAATGTAATGTCATATAAATGGAACATTTTCCCCTACTTGTGGCTTACTCAACATACTACTTTCCAAATTTTTGTTTTTCAGTTTCTAAGACGATTGGCAATTATAGTTTTTAAGAAATCTGTGGTACAAAAAGTGTAAAATATAAAAATGTGTCTTGCTGTACTCTTCATGAAGTCTCCCTTGCATTTGCGAATGTGGGTGAAGTGCCCATGCTTTGGGGTCGTCCACTTAGGACTGTGGCAATATTTTGGAGAACTGTTTCTTTCCTGATGCTTTGGAACACTGTGAAGTGGGTGGAGAAAGAAGCATTAGTCAGAAAATTGAAGAAAATTAAGGAAAAGTAGATGTTCATAATAAGAAGAAAAAAAACTAAAAACACCCTTGTGTTAGGGATTCATTCCAAAAAGTAGTTTTGAGGCCTACATGTATCTGTCTGTGAACCAAATTGCACTGTGTACAGTGTTTTGGGATGTGGAATGAGGCTTCTGAAACACTGTAAACCCTTCTTCCTTCAAGGGATTAGCATTCAGGTTAGCATGCCATTTAGCAGAAGGGTGAACTTCATAGGTTGGGAGACAAGATTTTCATCAGTTCTGATGCTGGTGCTTAATCATGTTGACTTTACCATAGAATGTAGAACTTTCCATTTCCCAAGCATTTGAGTCATTAAGGTTTTTCTCTGAATTACAGAAGTGAGCAACATGGACGGTTTACCCTAGAAGGGTGATTGGTGGTTGACATTGGTACAGCAAGGGCAGAGCTGGGAAAAGTTAACCAAGCACACATTTGCTTGTGTTGGTGCCTTCCAACTCTTGGGAAAAAAAAAAATGCTGGGTTAAACCGTATGAAATTGCCAATATTCGATTATCTTTGATCTAAAATAAATGGAAATTTCATGTGGCCCAAACTAATAGATGAGTGGTTTGGGTTTTAAATGTACACATTCAAATATAAGATAATTATGCTACTTTTTTAGATCAGGCTAAATGAAGATACAATCCAAGATGTTGTTCAGGCAGCAGACCTGCTACTACTGACAGACCTTAAAACCCTGTGCTGTGAGTTTTTGGAAGGCTGCATTGCTGCTGAGAACTGTATCGGTATCCGTGACTTTGCACTACATTACTGCCTCCATCACGTTCATTACCTTGCCACAGAATACCTGGAGACTCATTTCCGAGATGTCAGCAGCACGGAAGAATTCTTAGAACTGAGTCCTCAAAAGCTTAAAGAAGTGATTTCTCTTGAGAAGTTAAACGTTGGCAATGAAAGATACGTCTTTGAAGCAGTAATTCGATGGATAGCACATGATACAGAAATAAGAAAGGTACCTGTCATTTATAACATGGTCAAATTTGCCTTTGTATTTCTTTTTAATTACAGTTATAGTTGTTTTATTTTTCTTCTTCAATGTGAAAGACTTACAAAGCAGCAATCTAAAAGATACCTGTAAAACATGTTTTCCTATATCATGAAAGTAGTTGGTTTTTGAGACCAGTCTGCAAAAGCCCATGCCACACAATAGATCAGTGAAAATATTAACCCTTGTAAGGAGTGTAATATCCTTTGCATGTTGTTTTTAATGGGAAAATGCATTTCAAGCTCAAGCTGGAGATGATAGAATTGCAGTATCCCCACCCTGGCTCTCAGCTTCCTGACCTACTACATCACTAGGCTAACCTCTGCCAGGCCTCAGGTGCTTGCAGCAGGCAGGGGGGTGACACTTGGAGCGCTGGCAGGGGTGGAGGGGCATGGGCCTGAGGAGCTTCAGGTGTGATTGACACCACACAGGAGAAAGCAGGCAAGCTCTGGAGTTTGTGTGGCAGTGCAGTTTCGAGAGGGAAGGTCCTGGGAGTGACAGCCTGGAAAGAGAGTCTTAAAGAATATCAGCCGCTAGATCCAAATTGTGAATACCTTGGAGGAAGGAGCAAAATCACAGGACTTGAGGGTTTTGGGGGGCAGAGAGTCTCAGTCTGTCTCCCAGGCTGAAGTGCAGCAGCCAGAGTGGCACGATCATAGCTCACTGCAGTCCCAACCTTCCCGGCAGAAGTGATCTTCCCACCTCAGCCTCCGAGTAGCTAGGACCATAGGTGTGTGCCACCATGCCTAGCTAATTGTTTGATATTTGTAGAGACAGGGTCTTGCTGTGTTGCCCAGGCTGGTCTCAAACTCCTGTGCTCAAGCAATCCTCCCACTCCAGCTTCCCGAAGTGCTGGGATTACAAGTGTGAGCCTCCATGCCCAGCCAGGATGTTAAGTCTGATTATTATAAATAAGACAGTAGCTCCAATTACTGTTTTCAAAATAAGAAATATATTAAGTGTTAGAGAATGGATCTCAAAATGTATAATTGTACTGTTAATTGTTCTTGTAAGTTAAAACTCAACTATTAAGTTTTGATGATGATGAACATAATTTTTTGAATTCGGTAAGCCCAGAAGTATGTGTATTTAGAAACCATATTTGTAGTATTAGTTTTAATTGGGACAGGTAAGGACAGGTAGTGTTCTGTTCTCCATGTGAGTTGGGGAAATTGGTAAAGGAGGTAGAAAAATTAGAAAAATTCCCAATGTGCTCCTACTCACCAAGATCACAGTGGGACATGCTGCTCCTCACCAGCTTCCGTCCTGCCCTTTTCTTGCCTTAAAGCAAGGGATATGCTTAAGGTTGGCTGGTTGCTGGGGAAGTGAGGCAGTTCTTTGTCCTTTGGTCATGCTGTAAAGACAGTTGATTTTTAAAACTCACAGTTTTATTTTACATTTGTAAAGTACTTTAGTCGGTTGGTTCAAATTTAGTGATTGAGCAGTAAAAGGATATAATTCATATTAGTCGTGTTAGATATTTTTTAATAGTAATTACTGCAGAAATGATTATATAGTACTCAGGATGTTTTTTAAATTTGGCTTTTGTATATTTTTCTTGTAATATTAATGTTGATATGTTATCTAAGTTTACCATATTGTATCGAGCTATTACTGTATATAATATTTGTATAAACATGATTTAACTCATGGCACATCCAAATGTGTGAAAGAAAGCAAATTATAGCTGGTATTTTCCCTCTCTTTTCCTATTGAAATGGGACTTCTTTAAGGTGTAAAGGAAGCTGCTTGAAACTTTACAGTGATACCTCAAACTGATGATTTTTAAAAATTAAACTTTTACTTATCAAGACTCTGGGAAGTAGACAGTCAGGGCCATGAGAAGATGTTCAAGCAGGACCGATGTGTCTCACTTGCCTGGTAATAACCTGAGTGTTAACCGTTTGTTTTCCATGAGGTGGAAAATGTAGATTCTAAAAATGATGCGTTGCATTTTCCATTGTTTTCGCCCCATCTTTCTTCCCTCTTCTGCAGGTCCACATGAAGGATGTTATGTCAGCTCTGTGGGTTTCAGGGTTGGACTCCAGTTATTTACGGGAACAGATGCTGAATGAACCATTAGTGCGAGAAATTGTCAAAGAGTGTAGCAATATACCGCTCAGCCAGCCACAGCAAGGAGAGGCGATGCTGGCCAACTTCAAACCCCGGGGCTACTCCGAGTGCATCGTGACTGTTGGTGGAGAAGAGAGGGTGTAAGTATGAGGTGGGAGTTGTTTGAAAAGTGGTATATGGGAAGAGGTAGTTCCATGTAAACAAGAATTCATAATGTTTTTCAGTATCTAAAGCATAATTACATTCAGTTTTTTAGATGTGTTAAATATTCTTTAGTGCACTAAAACTAGTGATGGTTACTTATAAAAAGAACTGTACGAAGCATATTAACTACTGATCAATGATTTACTTCCTTAGTTCCCGGAAACCCACAGCAGCGATGCGATGCATGTGCCCTCTCTATGACCCTAACAGGCAGCTTTGGATCGAACTGGCCCCTTTAAGCATGCCGAGAATTAACCATGGAGTTCTCTCAGCAGGTACCGTTCTGTGGCAAATTTTCCTTAAACACCAGATGAAGTAATGTGTAATCTCAAGGTTTTACAGAATGACTCAGAGCCTTTTAAAGATACAACTTTATTATCTCTACATGATATTTTTAGTGTAGTTCTAGCTTTTGAGACCGTGGTTAGGAAAACCGTATCTTCTGTCAGTCCTTATTTTCCACAGATCTTCAGCACATAGCTGCTTTTCAGAACTAGTGGAGGAGCAATTACTTGATGACTTAATGTCAGGAGAGCAAACTTCAGTGAGGCTTACCACTAAGTAGCTGGAGGGCCGCACCTGGAACACAGCATTTCTTTGCACCATGGTAGTCCCATCTTTGAAATTCATGCAGCTTAGAATTACAATATGTAATTATATGAAATATGTTGTATAAGGCCGGGCACAGTGGCTCACACCTGTAATCCCAGCAGTTTAGGAGGCTAAAGTGAGAAGATCACTTGAACCCAGGAGTTCAAGACCAGCCTGGACAACGTAGGAGAGACAACTGTCCTTACTAAAAATCAAAAAAATTAGCCAGGAATGGTGGCCATGCACTTGTGGTCCCAACTACTTGGGAGGCTGAGGTGGGAGAATCTCTTGAGCCCAGGAGATTGAGACTGCTGTGAGCTGTGATCACACCACTGCATTCTAGCCTGGGTGATAGAATAAGACCCTGTCTCAAAAAAAAAAAAAGAAGTTATGAGACTTTAGGAAATGCTACTTAAATAGGCAATAGCTTAAAGTTATTTACTACAGAAAATGTTTTACTTGACCTTTACAAGTTTGAAAACTACTTTATCCAAAGCTCTCCCTTAAGGAGGTGATAGAAAAGATAGCCATTGAGGCATTGCCTTTGCTGGCTGCCTTTCTTTTCGCCATGGTCCTGCCCCCTTGTCCACCTGAGAAGTGTCATCTCACATCATTCTAATTATGGTCAGCAGCCCTCCTGCAGTCTTTATTTAATTGTCTTTCCCCAGCAACATTATCTTTAAAAATTTATTTTTTATTTTATTTTTCTTTTTAGAGATGGGATCTTGCTATGTTGCCCAGGCTATAACATTTTTAAAGCTATACTTTACCATTCTGTATCATACAAATGGCCAAGGCTCTACCATAGTATAGAAGTGGAGTCTTTTTATGAGTCCCGAAATTATTAAAGTTACTGTCAATAGTGAAGAGCTGGACAGAGTAGTGTAGCCTGCAGGATGTAGGTCTAGTGTCCCTGTTGCATCATCTCAGAATTAGCTCCCTTACATTTCCCTCCAAAATATATACACATATTCCTAATTTTCACTCATACACACCTATCACAAAGGCTCCTATATCACTAATTTTTGAAAGTATCCCAGAGGGATTAGTGTTTCAGAAACCCAGCAATGGAAGGAGCAACTGTGTACAGTGGAATTGACGGAAACGGAAATGAGTGAATGAAGAGGTCCTCCCATTTGTCCAGCCTGCATTGTTTCTTTTTTTTTTTTTTTTTGGCCTTTTAAAAATTGATTTTGACTGTTTCTTGTCATTCAGTTTTTCTTCTCTACCAGTTTGGAGTTTACATTCTTGTTAATAGTCCTTTAGGAAGATTACCTTAGAAATTACAGCCTGTCTTAAATTAGCAAAGTCCAAAGTTAGTCAGTACCTGTGTTCTCTTCAGAATAGTTTTTCTTCATTTTCCATGTTCCACACTCTTGTAGTATTAAAATACATTATTACTAATAAATATGTACAGTAGATCGCCCTTATCCATGAGGGATGCGTTCCAAGACCCCCCCAGTGGATGCCTGAGACTATAGATAGTGCTGAACCCTGTACATACTGTGTGTTTTTACTGTACATGCATACCCATGATGAAGTTTAAGTTCGGCACAGTAAAAGATTAACAACATTAACTAGTAATAAAACAACTATAACAATGTACTGTAATAAAAGTTATGTGAATGTGGTCTCTCTCTCAAAATGTCTTACTTTACTGAACTCACCTATTTTCGGACTGAGTTGATCATGGGTGATAAAACCACAGAAACCGAAACTTCACATAAGGGGGAGCTACTATATATGCAATATGTGTTTTTTTGATATATGTTGGATGGATGGATGGATGGATGGATGGATGGATGGATGGATGGATGGATGGACGGACGGACGGGCGGACAGACAGGTAGGTAGATAGTTGATTGATTATCTAGATAGGAAGGCAGGCAGGTAGTTAGATAGTGTTCATTTAGATTTGCCACTTTCTTTGTTCCTCCTTAACTCCTCAAACTTTCCACCTGGGATCATCTCCCTTCTCTCTGAAGTTCATCCTTTTGAATTTCCTTTAATATGGGTCTTTTAGTGGACAACACTCAGATTTGATTGCCTGCAAATGTCATTATTTTGTCTTCATTCGTAAAGAATATTTTTGCTGAGTATAGCATTTCAGCTTGGTATTTATTATTTTTCAGCACATTGAAGTCATTCCCCTGACTTCTGGCTTCCATTGTTGTTAAGACAGTGGCGAGTCTAAAAAATCTTTTCTCTGGTGTTTTCTTACTATTTTTCTCTGGTGTTTTCTTACTATTTTCCATCTTTTTGTCTCACTGTGCTGTTCTCTTCATTACTATCTTTTGATTATCTTCTAGTCAATGACTTTTCTCCTTAACTGTGATGAATCTACTATTAAATTTATCCATTGATTTTTTTTTTTAAATTTCTACAAGTTCTTGTCTTTTTACAGGAGAATAACTTAATTACCTTCAAATCCACTCTTATTTCTATAGTTCCTGTTACTGGAGTTATCTTCAAGTTAATTTTTATTTTTTAAACATGATAAGCATTTGTTTAAATTATCTTTCTTTTTTAAATAAATATTAGACTTTATTCTTCATCATCCAACTTGAAAAAATCATCTTTCTGGTTACTATAATATTTGAAATCTTTGCAAGACTATTTCCTATGATCTACTTCTGCTGGTCTTTTCTTAGAGTCTAATATTTGTTATGTCCGATATCTGTGGCTGGATGCTGCTCATTTTATTAAACATTATACGTAGCAGCCGGGCGCAGCTCATGCCTATAATCCCAGCACTTTTGGAGGCTGAGGCGGGTGGATCACTTGAGGTCAGGAGTTTGAAATCAGCTGACCAACATGGTGAAACCCCATCTCTACTAAAAGTACAAAAAGTAGCTGGGTGTGTGGTGGCATGTGCCTGTAATCCCAGATATTCAGGAACCCTGGAGGCAGAAGTTGCAGTGAGCTGTGATCACACCACTGCCCTCCAGCCTGGGCAACAGAGCGAGACTGTCTGAAAAAAAAAATCGAAAAAAATTATTTGTAGCCGTAACTTTCTGCCTTAGATGTCCTGGGATGTTAGAATCTAAGTCTTAGATTAAGGTCCTTTCTTCTACAGAAGTTTTGCATTTGTCTCTGCCAGTTGCCTGAAAACATTACTAATTTGGTATTAACTGTAAATTAAATTCAAGGCTTATAATTTCCCAGATAGCAAGGAGGTTTAAATCTGAATACGAATTCTGGTTGGCCTTCATCCTGACAGTGTAGAACTTTGGAGAGGATCTCCTGCCAGAAGCTACATTTTCTGTGGACCTGGAGCTTAAACGTCTGTCTTTTTCATCCCGAGGACAAAAGATTTAGGTTTTCCTAGATTGGAAATGCCCTCAGAGTGAAATGGTTTTCATGCTTGGTAACCTCTGTAGGTCCCAATTTTCCCCTCAGTTTTGCCTTGTTATTTTGTTGGCTTCTCCTCTTCTAAGAAAATTATTATTGTTGTTATTTTTGAGACAAGATCTCACTCTGTTACCCAGGCTGGAGTGCAGTGGCATGATCATGGCCCACTTCAGCCTCACACTCCTGGGCTCAAGTGGTCCTCCCATTTCAGCCTCCTAAGTAGTTGAGACTATAGGCAAATACCACAATGCCTGGCTAATTTCATTGCTTTCTGTAGAGATGAGGTCTTACTGTGTTGCCCAGGCTGGTCTTGAACCTCCTGGGGTCAAGCAGTCCATGTACCTTGGCTTCCAAAAGTGCTGAGATTACAGATGTGAGCCACCACCACCCAGCTAAGATTATTTTTTAAATGTTTTATCCAGCAAATTAAGTGTTTTTTGCGGAAGAATAACGTAATACACCATTACATGAAATCGGAAGTTCAGTTGCTCTTAGATCCTGTTTTGAATAGAAAGTGCACACAGGTGCTTCAGATCTGGGTATTCCTGGGGTTTTGAATGAACAGATGTGCGCTGTGGTGTGGATGTTGTATGAGAATCCCAGAGGCTGGGAGGGAGTGGAAGAGATGAACTGACATGGCCCAGAGCTGGCTGGTGACTGAATGGGTGACGTCAGGCTTCCTTTTTCATCATAGGGTGGTGAAAATCCACTCAAAGACAGTAATGAGTAAAGCGAAATGGTCAAAGTGAGTCACAGGTTGGGCTCCATCACCAAGGATCCAATGGGATGTAATAAAAGTCCTGAATCCAAAGAGAACATTGTTGTCGTCAGAGTTTCTTCAGATGCTGTTTCTATATATTCTATGGCATTTATGGGTGTTGAAGGCTCACATTTCATATTTCTTGTGTTTCCTTTGATCTTTGCAGAAGGATTTTTGTTTGTATTTGGGGGCCAAGATGAAAATAAGCAGACTCTTAGCTCGGGAGAAAAGTATGATCCAGATGCAAATACCTGGACAGCATTGCCGCCCATGAACGAGGTAAAACACTGGTTCGGTGTGTTTGATGTGTTTCTCTTTCCCCTTAGCACTTCTGTTTGTTTTGTGTCTGAGTTCAGGGAAGAAACAGCAGCCCTGCCAAGCCCCCGCCTCGTTTGCTCCAACCTCTCCTTCTAGTGCCCGTCTCTCCTCGCCTTCCTGGCCCTCACTCATTCTGGCCTCCTTCCGTTTCTGAAATCTTCCAGGAATGCTCTCACGCCGGCCTTCCCGTTTGTCCTGCCCTGTGCAGATGCCAGCGTGGCCTGCCCCCTCCTCGCAGCACCTTCTCAGCGGGCCTCCCTCCTGCCTCTTAGCTCTCCTGTCCCTGTCTTCATACCACGTCTAACCATCTCATGGACCAGGCATTTTGAAGTTTTTCACATAAGCTCTTTGATGGCAGAGAATTACGTGTGTTCTGGTCAGTGTTTCATTTTTTCAGCGCTAGAATCGTGCTTGGCACATAGGGTTCACTACGTAAATATTCGCTGACAAACGGACATGAAACACCTAGGGCTTCTGTGATCCCAAATAGCCTTGGCCTGACCCTGTCCTCCACAGCCCTTTCTGCCCTGGTCAATACTAGCCTTTCCCACATCAACCTGAAAATACTGCCCATTGTTATGCAAAAATAATTGTGTTGAACCAGAGGTAACAGTTCATTTTCTTTTTGTGAGCTATTATGGGTTAAAAAGTGAGGATTTTCTGAGGAACTCACCATGTATTTCATAACCTTGTTTTGAGAAATGACTTTGGCCTCTCTGGCTGTTGTGCTGGAAGAGGGGCTGCTAGGGAAGCCAGAAATCCTTAAGAAGCATTACCGGAGAAATGGTTTTGAACGTGTTACTTCCAGCTGGAACACTGGGAAAAAGAGATGTCTCTAATTTTTAAAAATAATTCCAACTTTTATTTTATACTCGGGGTAGGTATAAACCTACATGTGTAGGTTTGTTACGTGTGTATATTGCACCATGCTGAGGTTTGCAGTAAGATTAATCCAGTCTCCCAGGTACTGAGCATCGTACCCAATAGTTAGTTTTTCAGCCTTTGCTCCCCTCCCTGCCTCCCTGCTCTAGGAGTCCCCAGTGTCTATTGTTGCCTTCTTTATGTCTCTCTAATTTTTATTAAGTATATGAATATTAGCTTTTAATATGATCCTTGGCCTTGTGTGTTCAGAGATCGCTGATGTCGTTTCAGGCAAGACATAACTTCGGAATTGTGGAGATAGATGGGATGCTGTACATTTTGGGAGGAGAGGATGGTGAAAAGGAGCTGATTTCCATGGAGTGTTACGATATTTATTCTAAAACCTGGACAAAGCAACCTGATTTGACCATGGTCAGAAAGGTGAGGACCGCATTTTGTGGTAACTAGTTTGTGTACACATTGGATTTTAAACTTAATGTGTCTTCATATCCTGAATAAACCTTTAATATAACTGATAGTGTTAAAAGAATTAACTTTATAGAAGTCTGCCTTTATTGGTAGTTTGCCTTCCCTGTCATCAGCCACACACCAAGATAGGAAGGTGGGCATGTGTGAGAGTTTACCCTGGTGGTGGGCACCACCTGACCTGAATGAGAAATGTTGCCTCTCCCCCACCATTGTTTTCTACTTTCAGATCGGCTGCTATGCAGCTATGAAAAAGAAAATCTACGCCATGGGTGGAGGCTCCTATGGAAAGCTTTTTGAGTCTGTGGAGTGTTATGATCCCAGGACCCAGCAGTGGACTGCCATATGTCCCCTGAAAGAGAGGAGGTACACGGATGTGGGTGGACTTTGTAGATTCCCTCGCTCTTCACTGGGTCTGGAGCCCTTACCCTACCTGGGTTTTGTTCTTTTCTTTCAGAGTAACCTTTTCTTTGACTTGGCATTTCCTGAGAAAGGAAGGCCTACATAGTAATGCTGCAGAGTTAAACCAGCATAAGAGGAACGAGGGAGTGAGATCTCGCGTTGTACTGCTTGTGCCTGATACACTGTGTGTGGCCTTTCAGGTTTGGAGCAGTGGCCTGTGGAGTTGCTATGGAGCTGTATGTGTTTGGGGGAGTCCGAAGTCGTGAGGACGCCCAGGGTAGCGAGATGGTAACTTGCAAGTCCGAGTTCTACCATGACGAGTTTAAAAGGTAACTAAGAATGGTTTCACGTAGCTACTGCAACTTTTTCTTTGTGCTTTCAAAGTTGTATTTTAGCTTTGTTTAGTTTTGTTTTCAGTCACTTTATTAAATTATGGGTTTAGGAGATATGTCTAATGCATACTAGGTATTTATTCAGTGACTTCACAAGTGCTAGTGACTTAAAATGTCTCTAAATAGAAAATGTTTCTAATATGTAGATCAGATCTTGACACTTAGTTGCTTAAAATCATTTATTGGCTCCCTATAGCTTTTAGGAAAGAGTTTAAAACTCCTTACCTTGTTGGGCGTGGTGGCTCACACCGGTAATCTCAACATTTAGGGAAGTAGAAACTGAAGATTGCTTGAGCCCAGGAGTTGGAGATTTGCCTGGGCCACATAACAAGACCCTGTGTTCTCCAAAGAAAAATAAATAAACTCCTTAACTTAGCATATGTGGCCTTTTGTGATATGGCCTTTGCTTTTTCTGCTACTAACCTGGATACTTTACACTGAGCCACTTTCCCCTGCGAAATCAAGTATGATTGTCTCAGCTCTGTGTTCATATGCTGCTTCTTGCCTAAAAGCTTCCTTCCCGCTGAGCATCCAGTTAGCTTGGCCTTTTTCAAAACTGCTTAGTTTTCAAAACCTGGAGAAAGCCTTCTCACACCTTCTACTCTGATTCAAATCCCTTCATCTGTGATCCCAGGCACTCCAGACAAGTCTCTCTCTGGGGTTGTAACTGTTAACTGCAAGCAACTTCAGGGCAAGGTCCACCTTCGTCAGCTCTGTATCCTGGCTTCCAACATCCTACCTGCTTGTATCAGATACTTAGTAAAATGTTGATTAAGTGGCTAAAGCGTGGTGTCCGAGATTCTTAAAACCTCTGAAAAGTGCCACTTATGTCTTGTAGAGTCGATAACATCCTTCTCGATGTCTTCTCTCTTTCCTCACGCATTTTATTGTTGTAACCACTGAACAGTATTTTTATTGCGGTAATATGTTTAAATCCTAAGGGGAAATGGGTATGCTAACCATAATTTTATTTGAGTAGTTCAGTTATGTTACCAGAAGAGGGTGCCATAACATAATGTTTAATTTCATGCTGTTTTAGGTTAAGGCAGTCAGTGAGCAGTTACAAAGATGCTGGAAATGCATGTAAATGCTACCTAACTTGTATTTTAAATTTAGGATATTTGCGTAGCCTTTTTTTCTAATTATAGGAATAGACTATCTTAGGAAAGTTTATTAGAGAGCAGTTTAGAGGATACTTGCTGTAGTGGGGCCAATTTTCAGACTTCTCTACATTTTTCCTTCCTTGTTACATGACTGGGAGGGCTGACGGCCCAAGGGATGAAGGCCTTTTTTTTTTCTTTTTTTGAGACGGAGTCTCGCTCTGTCGCCCGGGCTAGAGTGCAGTGGCATGATCTCAGCGTACTGCAAGCTCTGCCTCCCAGGTTCAAGCAATTCTTCCCCCTCGGCCTCCCGAGTAGGTGGGACTACAGGCACGCACCACCATACCCGGCTAATTTTTGTGTTTTCAGTAGAGACAGGGTTTCACTATGTTGGCCAGGTTGGTCTCGAACTCCTGACCTCATAATCCGCCTGCCTCAGCCTCTCAAAGTGCTGAGATTACAGGCACGAGCCACCACACCTGGCCTATCAGGTTGTTACATATTTGTAGTGGATAAGCTTTTAATACAACTATTACTTGCTTTAAGTTCATAATAATTAAACATAAGACTGTTGTTCCTTCTTTGCTATTTAAAAGCACTTCCAGGCCAGGCACAGTGGCTCAAGCCTATATTCCCAACACTTTGGGAGGCCAAGGCAGGCGGATCACTTGAGGCCAGGAGTTCAAAACCAGCCTGGCCAACATGGTGAAACCCTGTCTCTAACTAAAAGTACAAAAAAAAAAAAAATTATCCAGGCCTAGTGGCACACGCCTGTAGTCCTGGCTGCTCAGAAGGCTGAGGCATGAGAATTGGTTGAACCCAGGAGGTGGAGGGTGCAGTGAGTCGTGATTGTGCCACAGCACTCTAGCCTGGGCAACAAAGTAAGACCCTGTCTATAAATAAATAAATAAATAAAAGCACTTCCAAATAAAATTCATGTATGTTTGGTTCCTTATTCCTAAGCTCTCCAATGTTTGTAAATAGAATAAAGAAAGCTGTTAATTTATCTTATCAATGTAAGATTCTGACATGTTTAGATAACATTAAACACACAACACCAAATGCCATGTATTTATTTAATCTTCAAAACAGCACTCTGAAGTGTATGTAGGTACTGTTACTATTCCTATTTTCCATATGAGGAAATCACAGCACAGAAAGGGTGAGCGATGTGCCCACAGACAAACAAGGAGCAAGGAGCTGAGGCGGGATCTGAACTCAGGCATTCTGGCCCCAGAGTCCACCTTTTCAACTACCACAGTAGGTTGACTTTAAAATGTAGGCTTTCCTGCCGGGCGCGGTGGCTCAAGCCTGTAATCCCAGCACTTTGGGAGGCCGAGACGGGTGGATCACGAGGTCAGGAGATCGAGACCATCTTGGCTAACACAGTGAAACCCCGTCTCTACTAAAAAATACAAAAAACTAGCCGGGCGAGGTGGCGGGCGCCTGTAGTCCCAGCTACTCGGGAGGCTGAGGCAGGAGAATGGCGTAAACCCGGGAGGCGGAGCTTGCAGTGAGCTGAGATCCGGCCACTGCACTCCAGCCTGGGCGACACAGCGAGACTCCGTCTCCAAAAAAAAAAAAAAAAAAAAAAAATGTAGGCTTTCCTATAACTATTGATAGAACAAAACAACATATAGGAGTAGTTTCTTTCTTAAAAGATCAGATGCAAATGTGTTACATTGGCAGAGCGTGGAAACTGTAGTTGCCGGATGAGCAGTCCATATTCGATTGGAGACCATGTCGATTGTTTTTAAGTAATCTCTTGTCTTTCCTGTCTTTGTTCCCTATTTTTAGGTTAAAACTTTCCGGGAAAAAAAGGCCATATCTTATTCTTTTCTGTTTTTCTGAATAAAAGCAAAACTGCTTGAAAGGCAAGCAAAGAAACTGCCATAAAGTATTACCAAGTCAGAGCAACAGCGTCATATACCCAGAATGACAGTTTCTCTATTTCTGTTCCTTGTGTCCCTATTCTGTTAGTAACACTACTGTCCTCCCAGTCATCCATGTTCAAAAAAGGGTCATCTTGGCCAGGCACAGTGACTGACACCTATAATCCCAGAACTCTGGGAGACCCAGGTGGGAGGATCCCTTGAGCCCAGGAGTTCAAGACAACCCTGAGTAACATAGTGAGACCTTGTCTCTACAAAAGATTCAGAAATGAGCTGAGCATGGTGGTCCGTGCCTATGGTCCCAGCTACTCAGGAGGCTGAGGCAGAAGGATCACTTGAACCTGGGAAGTGGTGAAAGCTGCAGTGGACCATGATCATGCCACTACACTCCAACCTGAGTGCCAGAGCAAGACCCTGTCTCAAAAAAGGGAGTCATCTTGAATTCTGTCTTGTACTTTGCAACTCATCAGTTGCCAGGTCTGGTCCTTTTTTAAATCTCAGTAGCACTTTTCACATTTCCCACCTTCTCTGCCCCGCTGCTCTCCTCACAGTCACTCCTTCATCTGTGTAGTGTCTTTAGCCTCTGGCCAGCCTTGCCTGTGCAGTTACTCATTTGTGGTTTTGAAAGACGAACCTGACAAAAACTTTTTGCTCAGAGTTTTTGATTGCCCTTCTCAAAGTTCTTGACTGTTTCCCATTGCTTACCAAGTAAAGATAATAGTACTTAGCCACCTACTCAGGGTTCTCCATGATTTGAAGTTAAGAAAAAGCTTCACCCTTTTTTAGTATCTTTCTTTCACATGTCCTATACTCCAGCTCACTTTTTAAACCCTCTTGTGTTTTACTGCCTCCGTGCATTTGCTTAGCCTGGATGCCCCTCTACTTCATTTTTTACAGTATATGAGTTATATTAACTGTTCTTTGAAGTTGAGGTCTGTCAGTTTCCTCTTTTGATTCCTGAATATATAACTAGAATAGACATACTTGACAACTGGCAGAATCACCATACTGGTTCTCTGACACATGGATTGGGGGCCACTGTGACAACAAGGGCTAAGTGGAAGTCCCTGGAACTTTCCTTCTCTACCAAAATAGAAAACCAGAAGCAATACTGCATCCTGGGGGAATCTGCAAACATTATGCCACCATCAAAGACTAGAAAATGCAGGAGAGGCGATGCCTATCACATCCCCACTTAATTCACCTAGAAAAAGTAGAAAAGTAAAATGGATCTCGGAAAATCTTAGAAATTTTTTATTTCAAACAGTATGTTATCAATTTTTAAATGTTTGTGTAGTTTGTTTTTAGGTTTTCCTTTTACTTTGGGTTTCTTTTACTCTTTTCTAGCTTCTTCAGGTAGAATTCTAGATTAATTATGGTAGATCTTTTGCTTTTCTAAGGCAAACAGTGAAAGCCTTCAGCTTTCCACAGAGCACCACTTTAGCTGGACATACTGATATGTTTTATTTTCATGACCATTCAGTCTGCAGTATCGTTTTTCCTTCTTCAGATTGGATGGTTTCTGTTTCTCTGTCTTGTTTGCTGCTGCTTTCTTTTGTTATCTCCATCCAATGAATTTTTTTATTTCAAGTATTATGTTAGCAATTCTAAAATGTTTGTGTAGTTTGTTTTTAGGTTTCTGAATTTTCTGTGCTGAAATTTCTTATCTTTCCATCACAAGCATATTTTTCTTTCTCATACTGAGCATCATTGTGGTAGTTGTGTTCAAGTCCTTGCCTGTTAATTCCAGTATCTGAGTCATCTCAAGAGTTGGTGTCTATTGATTGTTTGCTCCCTTGAGAAATGGGTTCTCATTTTTCCGGCCTTCTTTTGTTGAGAAACTCTAGACTGGATCCTGGATGTGGTTACTATTATGTTGTTGAGGCCTTGAATTTTCTTATATTGCTTTAGAGTGTTGCTCTGAGTTTTAGTCAGCAATTGACTTCGTTAGACATAAATTGCAAGCCGTGCCACCTGCCATGGGTGGCAGCTGAAATCTCAATCCAGTTCTCGAAGCCTCAGTCATAAGCATACATGGTTCCAGGGTTAGTTGAAGACTTGAGATGAGTGGATGCGCACAAATTGAGGGGTGCTTCTCTACCTCTCTTCTTTCTCAGGTTCTCCACTCACACTTTGGAGATCCTGGTTGCCTCAAGACCCCTTTTCCTGATTGCTGAGTCCTGTAGCCAGAAAGATGGCTATCTTTTCTGTAGGGGTTTAGCTACCCAGAGCTGCCCCCATGAGGCTGCCTTCAGAGAAAGCTACCAAGAAGCAGGGAACTTAGTCCATACGGGTTGCTTGCTCAATCAACTTTCCATTGCTTTCCGGAATCTACCTGCTTTTCTTCAGTTTCCAGAGCGCTCAGGTAGTTGTATTTTGTCCAGAGTTTACAGCTGACACTTGCAGCAGCTGAGGAGCCATTTGAAGAGTTTCTTCTGCCATACTGGAAGCAGATGCCTCACGATAGCTCTCTTTTTCTTTCCTCCTCTCCTTTCTCCTCAATTGATTGCCCTCTTTTCCTCTGTAGCTCTCTTCCTCTCTCCTTTCCTGTCATTCCCCTTCTATTTCCCTGTCTCTGAAGTTCACTGTTGTAATTCATGCTGTATTTTAAAGCTTCAGTCTCAGAGCAGTCTTAATTCTGAGTTACCAGAGGGTGCATCATTATAGCCGCCAAGTACTGACAAGCCCATGTTTGAAAACATTGTAACTGAAGACATGATATTGCCTTGTTCATTGCAAAAATTACTATCATTTAATGATACCTTCTAAGTACTAGAAACTATGCAAAATACTTTACATTGGTATTTCATTTCATCCTCACAACAATCATTTGAGGTTGGTGACGGTATCTGGTATCTCACTGGACAGATGAGGAGACAGGCTGGGACAGCTAAACTGTTCAGGTCAGTGAGAGGATGAGTGGCATGTAAAACCTCATGGCCCTTTATACCTATTTTATAAGCAGCCACACCTGAAGATGCAATTCAATTAAATTTTCAAATTAGTTCTGTTTAATTTGAAGCCTCGTCTTTACCTAAAATAGATCACCTAGGCTTATTTTTCTGAAACCCAGGAACTGAATCATTGATGTGCTTGGGACAAAACCTGGTAGATCATCTATGTAATCCAGTTTCTTTAGCTTAATACAATCATTCCAGGGATGAACTAAGTTGGTTTGATTCAGAATCTGGGAAGAACTTAAATGCTGAGGTGTAGTTATTTATGTTTACGCCTAAAGACGTGAAATGTGAATAAACTAGCATTGTAGTTTGATGTTTTTCAAACATTTTCTTTCAAAGTTGTGTTCAGGGCCTCCATTTTCACTTTCAGCACAAGCTTTTAGATTTTTTTCCCTTTTCCATTTTATTGGAGGCATTTGGGAGTCAGGGTTCAAAATCTATATCCCAGTCCCAGCAAACTACCTGACACCTATCAACATTCAGATGTTAGTTGAATCAAATATTAGATGAATGGCATTAGAAGCATGGTGCTTAGCTTTGTTTCTGAGTTGTTCTGTGATCGTTAGGCTTCTGTGTTTATTGGAATTCTAAATGTGGAAGCTACCTGCTGTAGAAGAGTCTAGGAAGAGTGTTCATTGAAATAAAAGTAGTGCTGTTTGGGAAATAATTGTACATTTCTATTTGACATTGAGATGCCCTGGCTGCTTCACAGCATAGAGTTAGAGATGATGGAGTGATGACCAAATGACTGTGTCCTCCAGTGAGGGTAGGCCTGGACCTTGGTTACTCTTAAGACCATTTAGATGCGTTCCCAAGGTCCTACTGAAGTCCGCTGTGACCAAGCTATGCCTTTTAGCTGTTAACAGATGATTGTTCCTTGAGAGAACATTATTATTACCTAGCAGGGTCTAGATTTACTCTTTAAGAAAAAGAAATAAAAAACTTTTTTTCCCGAATACTATTATAGACTTGTAGAAAAGTTGTAAAGTCAAAGAGTTCTCATTTCCAATAAGTCATTCACTCAGCTTCTCCTAGTGTTAACATCTTACATGACTGTAGTACAAGCATCAAAACCAGGATATTTACATTGTCCAGAATTATTAGGTAAACTACAGACTTACTGGAGTTTCACCAGCTTGTCCTCTAATGTCTTTTTTCTCAGTTTCCAGATCCAATCCAGGATTCTACATTGCATTCAGATACTGTGTTTGCTTAGACTCCTTTAATCTGTGATCGTTCTTCATTCTTTTTTTTAATTTTTTTTATTTTATTTATTTATTTATTTATTTTTGAGACGGAGTCTTGCTCTGTCACCAGGCTGAAGTGCAATGGCACCATCTCAGCTCACTGCAAGCTCCACCTCCTGGATTCAAGTGATTTTCCTGCCTCAGCCTCCCGAGTAGCTGGGACTACGAGTGCGTGCCACCACTCCCAGCTAATTTTTGTGTTTTTAGGAGAGACGAGGTTTCACCATGTTGGCCAGGATGGTCTCGATCTCTTGACCTTGTGATCCACCCGCCTCAGCCTCCCAAAGTGCTGGGATTACAGACGTGAGCCACCACACCCAGCAGGTTCTTCATTCTTTCGTTGAGTCTCACGACCTTCGTCCTCTTGAAGGTTATTGGTTCGTGTTTTTTTTTTGTTTTTTGTTTTTGTAGGATCTCTTAATTTGGATTGATCTAATGATTTCTTGCAATTAGACTGAGGTTATGCAGTTTGGCAATACCACAGAAGTCATATTATGCACTTCTCTGCATCATATCAGGGAGAACACATTGATGTGCCTTGTTGCTGGTGACGTTAACCTTGATGACTTGGTTAAGGTGGTATGTGTTAAATTTCTCCGCTGGAAAGTTAACTGATTTTCTTGTTGTGATTAATAAATATCTTAGTGGAGATAATTTGAGAATTTGCAAAACCATTTTCTCCTGAAACTCTCAAGCACTCATTTGAGCGTCCACTGGTAGACCTAGCCTGCAGAAGTCATTACGGTGGTGTTTGCCTGATGATGATTTTGTTTCCGTCATTCCTCTGCATTTATGAATTGGAATTTTTCAGTAAAGGAAACCTGTCCCTTTTTCCTGTTAATGTTTTCAAATTATTTATAGTATGTGGATTCATGGATATTTATTTTACTCCCTGAGTTATAAATCCAGCACCATCATTACTGATTTTCATGCTCACATAGTTCCAGCCTCGGCTGTCAGGAGCTGCTTCACCGTGGCTTCCTTGTCCTTTGACACACCCCCATCCTTTTTTAAGCACTTCCTATCTGGCACAACAGGATGCCCCAGACCCCTCTTACATTTTCTCTGCCTCAGCTCTGGGACCAACTTCTTCATAGAGCCTTAAATCTTTTTAGTGGTTATTAAATTGATTTTCAGCAGAGGTGCCAAGACAATGTAGTAGGGGAAAGAAAAGCCTTTAGCAAATGGTGCTGGAACAGCTAGCTATCTATATGGAAGAAGGTGAACTGTGATTCTTGCCAGACACAAAAAAGTAACTTGAAATGTATCATAGACCTAAATGTAAAAGAGAAAACTGTAAAATTTCCAGAAGAGAGCATAGGAGAAAAATCTTCATATTGGGGTAGGCAAAGATTTTTTAGAATGACGCAGAAACTGTGACTGTAAAAGAAGAAAAGGATATATTGGAGGCCGGGCGCGGTGGCTCAAGCCTGCAATCCCAGCACTTTGGGAGGCCGAGATAGGCGGATCACGAGGTCAGGAGATCGAGACCATCCTGGCTAACACGATGAAACCCCGTCTCTACTAAAAAAAAATACAAAAACCTAGCCGGGCGAGGTGGCGGGTGCCTGTAGTCCCAGCTACTTGGGAGGCTGAGGCAGGAGAATGGCGTAAACCCGGGAGGCGGAGCTTGCAGTGAGCTGAGATCCGGCCACTGCGCTCCAGCCTGGGGGACAGAACGAGACTCCGTCTCAAAAAAAAAAAAAGAAAAGGATATATTGGAATTCATCAAAGTTAAAAACTTCTGTTCTTCAAAAGGTTCCATTAGGAAAATGAAAAGGCAACCTACATGCTGGGAAAAAGATTCATAATACATGTATCTAACAAAGTATCTGTATCCACAGAATATAAAGAATCTGACAATTCAATAAGAAGACAGTAAACCCAATTTTAAAAAAATTTAGAGACAGTCTTGCTACGTCCTTTTTTTTGTTTGTTTTGAGACAGGGTCTCACTTTTGCCCAGGCTGGAGTGCAGTGATATGATCTCAACTCATTGCAGCCTTGACCTCCTTAACTCAAGCGATCCTCCCACCTCAGCCTGAGTAGCTGGGACTACAGACAGATGCCACCACACTTGGCTAATTGTTGTAATTTTTGTAAAGACAAGGTTTCACCATGTTGCCCAGCTGGTCTTGAACTCCTGGGCTCAAGTGATCCACCTGCCTCAGCCTCCCAAAGTATTGGGATTACAGACATGAGCCACCACATCTGGCCCCCAGTTTTAAAATGAGCAAACCTTTTAACAGACATTTTATAACAGAACATAAAATAGGGCTGGGTATGGTGGCTCACACCTGCAATCCCAACACTTTAGGAGGCCAAGGCAGAAGGATCACTTGAGCCCTGGAACCTGAGATTAGCCTGGGTAGCGTGGTGAGATCTCATCTCTGTGAAAAAAAAAATTGTTTTCATTAGCTGGGTGTGGTGGTGTGCACCTATGGTCCCAACTTGGGAGGGTGGGGTGAGAGGATCACTAGAGCCCAAGAGGTTGAGACTGCAGTGAGCTGTGATTGCGCCACAGCACTCCAACCTGGATGAGTGACAGTGAGACCCTGTCTCAAAAAAAAAAAAAAATCTGTAAAATGACCAAGAAGCACATGCAAAAATGCTCAACATCATTAGTCTTCAGGGAAGTGTACGCCATTAAAATCGCTAAAATTAAAAATATAATACTGAGATCTCACAGTAATACTGAGCAGTTGGAATTCTCACACATTGCTAATTGGAATGCAAA
This sequence comes from Theropithecus gelada, assembly GCF_003255815.1. Lineage (NCBI taxonomy): Eukaryota > Metazoa > Chordata > Mammalia > Primates > Cercopithecidae > Theropithecus > Theropithecus gelada. Next base: position 39,025,612 of record NC_037688.1, read on the forward strand.
ATTATGACATACCATGTTGGAAAGCAGTGGGGCACTTTTTTTTTCCAGTAGAAAATACCCTTACCATATAGCACAGCAATTTCATCAGTCCACAAAAACAACTTGCTCTCTAATGTTCCTGACAGCCTTATTCATAATAGCCAACAACTGGAACATCAACAGGTGAATGAATAAGAAAGTCTGGGGCTGGGCTCTGTGGCTTACGCCTGTAATACAGCATTTTGGGAGGCTGAGGTGGGCAGATCACCTGAGCCCAGGAGCTCGAGACCAGCCTGGGCAACATGGCAAAATCCCATCTTTATGAATACACACACACACACACACACACACACAAACACACACACACAGGAATTAGCTGAGTGTGGTGGTGCACACCTGTAATATCAGCTGCTTGGAAGGCTGGGGTGGGAGGATCACCTGAACTGGTAGGTTGAGGCTGCAGTGAACCATAGTTGCGTCACTGCTTTCCAGCCTGGGGCAACAGAGGGAGAGCCTGTCTGAAAAACCAACAAATTCTGGTACATCTGTATGATGGAATACTGCTTAGAAATAAACAGAAATGAATGACAGATGTAAACAACAGCATGGATGAATCTCAGAAACCTTGTGCTGAGCAGAAGCAGGTTGGAAAGCACATGCTGTTTATGACTCAATACATGCTTCATTCTAGCACAGACAAAACTCCTATCTGTAGCAACTGGCAGCATGTCGGCGATTACCTGGCAGTGGAACATGGGGTCGAGATTGGCGCAGTGCCTGATACTGCTGATGACTCACCAAGTTTGCTGTGTCAGTCTTCCGAGACGTTGTTGTCATCCTTTTGATTTCTTTAATTTTGTGCATCGGCTTTGTTTTCAGGTGGATCTATCTTAACGACCAGAATTTATGCATCCCCGCCAGTTCCTCTTTTGTTTATGGAGCTGTACCTATAGGAGCCAGTATTTATGTTATTGGAGATCTTGATACAGGTAAGGGTGTTATGGTGATTTGCTTGGAACTGTTTCCTGGTGATTCTGGGTACGTTTTCTCACCCTTGCTTATTTCCGTGGCTTAGGTACCAATTATGACTACGTGCGTGAGTTTAAAAGAAGCACAGGAACCTGGCACCACACTAAACCACTCCTTCCATCCGACCTTCGCCGCACAGGGTGTGCAGCCTTACGCATTGCGAATTGCAAGCTTTTCCGCCTGCAGCTTCAGCAAGGCTTATTCCGTATTCGTGTTCATTCCCCGTGAGGAGGAAGCAGAGCAGAGAGCGAGATCCTGACCCAAGGGCACCATAACATAGCTACGAAAGGGAGAGCAGAGATGGCAGCTGAACTCACTCTGTGCTGGGCTTTGGTATGGTAACTCTTTGGTGGCTTTATGATGCTTACAAACTTGAGCTTCAGCTCTTGTTTGGGCGAACACGTAACTGTTGAAAAACTACCTGGGAGGAGTGAGTTCCTCCAGTTAGATGCGGCTGTAGACAATGGAGGCTAGTAAATATCAAAAGGAAAAGGGAGTGGGAATTGGTATCATGTAAAATATCAAAGTTAAAATACTAAGGTGCATTTTCCCTGAAGGGAACTCATGTCTGACTGCTGTGTTCAAATACGTAGCTTTGGTAACAAACAAAATCCATATATGCAAATCAACATATCCAAACATGCCAAGACTGCTTTTCCACTGCACTTGGAAGGATGTATTATGCCTAACCCTGCCCAACAAATTAAGGTTTGTGTCTAAAATGTTAGATCGGACCGTATGCCAGTTAGTCTCCATTTATTCCTAGTACTCTGTCCTAAGAATCTTTTTAAAGCTATATCATAATGAATTGAAATGAAGAGAAAATTGCTCTTTTATAACTTTATCTTAGTAATGTAAAGCTTCAGTAAATTGATGAGTCAGGTTGCAGCCCTCATGTGAACTGAAAGAAGTTGCTCACTTCTGTGTTGACTTAGATCAAGACACGTCACGCATCCTTTCTGGGGTAGTACCTGTGGAGCTGGGAAGGGTCTCCTGCAGTGCCATTCTGCCTTCTCAATGAACAAAACCATTTTCTAAGTATGAGGATATTAGTGAGTAGGAGATTTTATAAAAGAAAGACCTGAGTCAGACAAATAATAAAGGTCTGCTATGGCTAAAAAAACACAAACAAAAAAGCTCTCCAGACAAAATATATAGGGATCAAAAACTTTTTCACATAACCTGTCTGAAAGCACACAAAGTCTTGTTTACTACTGTTTAGGGTTTGAAAGCTTGTCTTAGACTGCGAATCTGTGTTAAGAATCTAGTCTTTGTAATAGAAGTTTCCCAGTGGCATTCGCTAGTGAGAGTTTTAGATAAATTGTGTTACGAGTAAAGTTTGGCTGGTAGAATAAACTACCTCAACTTAATTTCATTCTGTTCATAGTAGAGCAAATTAATCTTTTCCTCCTTCCCTCCTTTCCTATCTCTCATTCCCACCTCAACTCACTTTACCCCACTTCTCATTGGGGGAAAAACGTCTTTTGTTCGTGGAACGTATCTTGTAAGATACTTTGTTTTCCACTTGAATTACACCACCCTAGTGTGAAATCGGGGACTTCAAAGTGCTTGATTACTTCCTAAATTAAATTTTATGCAATGTCAAATTTCTAATCAATTTAATATACAGTACTTCATTTTTAATTGTTTTCTACAGCTTTTTTTTTCCTCTTGGAATATGGCTGTAAGAAGCAGCATTTTGTCTTACTAACACATGTATAAAGGTATCCTTTGGTTGTAAATCGAGAACAGGAATTTCCTCCAGAAACTTCCTATATGGAACGTTTGTATGCAATTAACATGCATATGAAAAACATGACTTATGTTCTCCCACCCATAGACATGAAAAAGGGTGACCTAACTGTGATTTTTTTTCTTATACCTGCCGGAAGTCAGTACAGTGCTACAAAAGTTGCTGAAAGATGCTATGCCTGTGGGGTTCTAGAGAGTGTTGAGTGTGGTACATTAACTCTCCATTTTAACCAGAAGATACCTGATAAGAGAAGGTGTAAGGTTTTTATCTTATGTACCAGAGGCACCAGGCCAGATGTGCCGCAGAGTCATGTAATTCAATAATGTTTAATATGTCAGTCAAAACCAAGTTCAGAATTGTTTTGTGTACCAGTCAGCTGTTGTCTGCACATTTTCTTAGTGACACTGTGGAGATCTTTTAATGAAAGCAAACTATGTGGCCTCTGCAAAGAAAGGCAGATTTTTCTTTTTTACAACTAGACATTAGTTTTAGAGGAAGCAAATAGCTGAAAAACTAAATTTGCTTTGGTGAAATATCCTGTACAGAACAGTACCTTGGCATTCAGCAGCTGCAATTGGGGAACATTAAAACAGTAACTGACATGCAGTTAAAGCCACGATCGTCAGCAATTCTCTTTTTTTTAATTTCTGACATTTAAAGTTTTTTTTCCAGTCTACGCCAGGCCTCTCCAAGGAGACAGTTCATTATTTAGGAGTGAATGTGTTCCTCTTGCAATATTATCAGTACCTGCATGACTTGGTAAATTCATTTTATAAAAATAGTGTTTTTTTTTTTTAAATTTCGGTTCATTGACACTGTAACTGCAGAAATTAGATCATGTTTTATAAAATAAATTTGCCACATAATATGGGATGCAATAACCAACAAAAGCTGCTAAGTGCCAAACTGTCACTTTACTCTATATCAGCATTCAAATACTGTGTTGAAGTAAAGGGTTGTATTTAGTTTTACTATGCTCCAAAATTAATCATGACTCTTTTGTAAATTATAGTTATTTCAGTATTGTAAAATAAATTTTGACTCATTTCATGCAGGTTTGTGTTTTAACATTCCACTTATGCCTTGAAACATCATTTCTTGATAACTTTTTGATACTTGTTTCTTGATAAGTCACTTTTACCAGGTGTGTGTTGGGATTGGTGGCTCAGGATAGGTCTTAAATTTTACATACAAATATCTTTGGGGGAAGTGCAATTTATTTTCGGAAGGAAAGTTGTCTCAGGTTAGAATAAGTGAATATTTAAAGAATCTCTCCTAGGCTGCAGTCTAAAATAGGTAGTTTCTTTCTTTAACACATCCAAATTTAGATTTTTCAAAGATTTAAGTGTTTAATTTAAAGTGTTTTTTGTTTTGTTTTTGATAGTGCTTATATCCTGTGAGAAGAAAAAGTGTGAGAGAGGAGTGAGTGAGTGTGCGTGTGTGTGTGTGATACTATTTGACCTGATAAATGTATTGGTATGTGTTTACTTTTTGAATTGTAGTTCTAAACTACATATATTACTGTCTCCTGGTGCTTCAGATAAATTCTTGAGCCTGTTGACCTTCAGTTTATACTACGGTGTCAAACTCATATTGAGTGTAAATATTGAAATATTTATAGTTTATAATAAGTTTTACTTGGTGTTCGCATTTCTCTTCTTTAGAAGGATCAAAAACAGTGTTACCAACTCGTAATTGGTATACTGTCAAGATTTGGCTAAGAAATTTGTAAATTCATTGTTTAGCTTAATATTTCATTGCTGTAAGGAATTGATAGCTAACCGGAGGCTTTTTTCAAACTGTATAACAACCAAAAAAGAGCACTTGGGGGTATGTTGGATGTTGTTTTGTTTGTAAACACTTTGTTATATTGCACTACCACTTTAATGATGATACTTTCTTCATTGATGGTTTGGAAGTGTCATTTTTATAATTTATGAGTTGGGGGGATTCCCTAGTCAATGTATAGGAAATACATCCTTTGTACAAACATGGTAAAGAGAGGACTGTCTTAGCTATGGCACCTAAGCTACTCATGGGTAGTTAAGTTTCATTTCTAGAGAAATGTCTTAGCTACCGTGGCCCATTAGAGTTCCATTTGGTACATTCCTACCTCAGTGTACCAAACCAGGAATTCCAAAAACCTTCCAAGGAATTCTAGAAACACCACAGTATTCCCTTCCAGAATGTTGGCATTCATGATTCAAGAGGCCTCCCGTGGTCAGATGAAGACCTTTGGTTAAATGGGGGAAGAGTGAGGTGGCGCTTTGACTGTTTCAATTTAAAGATGCCGGAACCCCGTGAAAAACACCTGGTGGAAGGGAAAGGTGAGGCGACGCTTTTCCACTGGCGGCTTACTGAGCACTAGAGTCCAGAAGTCAGTGAGAAGAGACCAGCTGAGTGTAGCAAAACCCGCCTGGGGTCCGCCAACACCTGTCTGATGAGCACCCACTAGAAACTATGCTTGCCGTCCTGGGAGCTGAACAGTGAGACAGATGTCACACCACCCTCCCACTCAAGGTCATAAACCCACTATAGGATGAGCAAGGGCCCTGTCTTTGTCATCTGCCAATTTCAGTGCCTGCACAGAGTAGGTAGTCAGTAAACATTTGACAAATAAATAGAAGATTCTTGTGATCAAAGTAATGTTCTTCTGTTGAAAAGGGCACTCCAAGAGTGACTGATTTTACTGGGTTTTCAGTGAGAAACTTTATATCCGGATGGGCCGGCCTCCTATACGGAGCTGAAAGTAGGATAGCATAAACAATGCCACGTGCCTCACGTACATGATGTACAGTCCTGTGATCTCCGTGTGTGCTGCAGGTTTTTGAGACCCTCTGTAGACTCAGCACAGCTTGTAATGTTGATCATGTTTAATATTGGGCTTTATTGACTTCTTTTTATGTGGGTCTCAAAATCTTTCCAGGACATACCCCTTTGATCCTCACACCTCTGGGACAGGCGGGGCACTCTCCCTGTTGTACCAGGATAATCTTGGAGGCCTGATAGATACGGCTTCATTTCTCACTTTAGGGAGGAGCAAGAACCACAAGCAAAAGCCAGGTCTTCGGATGATCAGCTTACCAGTCAGCCAGCGAGGCTAGAACGTGATTTTTCTAGGCATACAAGTATTTTTAATAATAGGATAATCATTTTTAGTATTAATACAATTTAAGCTCCCAAACATGTCCTTTGCTGGTTGCACAGGCATGAGCTGAAAGATCTTTGATTTTCTTTGTTAGTTAGCTGTAGGAAGGTTAAGAATTTACTAAGGGCGTAAGAACAGAAGAAAATGTGTTTGAAAGAGAAACTTTTTTATTTCAAAGAGCTTCATGTATACTTCCCTCTCTTATTCCTTGTAATTAGTAAGGGAAAATAAACTATGTCTTAGAATGTTGAGGAAAATATATTGCTAGCTTTTAATAATTCTTGAAATACTCTTTCCTCTTTCTGTAGTTTTGTAGAAATTATAGAGATTTATAGTGTTAGGATGAGAAGGGACCCATTTGCCCATATTCGAGAACACGAACTTGGATTGGGTGTCTGTCGTGCCTGCTGGCAGTGAAGGCTCAGTGGTATTGACTGCTAGGCATTTCCTATATTTTTTGCAAGTTAGCTGGTAAAACTTGCTAAGGTTTTGTGTTTTTCAGAAGTAATCCTGTTATTATTTCCATTTTAAACATAGTTCAATATTGTCTCATTATAATAGTTCCATTTATGTGACATCTAAGGAATTGAGTCATACTGCCAAATGGTTTGGTCTAATGCATACAGTTTAGGAAAGTTTGTTCTTTTTTATTTATTTATTTATTTTTCATTTCTCTTAGAAACAGGGTTTTGCTGTGTTGCCCAGGCTGATCTCAAACTCCTGGCCTTAGACGTGGAGACCCAGCTGGGACTACAGGCATGAGCCGCCACGCTCAGTAGAAAGTTTGTTCTTTTTTAGTTCTGTCATTGAAATTCTCTAAGTGATTGGATTTTTAAACTCCTTCCCTTTCTCATGAAATTAAACATCTAATAAATAAAACTGCATTATATAATTATTTAGTCAGAAATGTCTGTTGCCCTCTCTTTTTTTTTTTTTTTTTTTTTCTGAGACAGAGTCTCGCTCTGTCGCCCAGGCTGGAGTGCAATGGCGAGATCTCGGCTCACTGCAGCCTCCGCCTCCTGGGTTCAAGCAGTTCTCCTGCCTCAGCCTCCCCAGTACCTAGGATTACAGGTGCTTATCACCACGCTTGGTGAATTTTTTGTATTTTTAATAGAGATGGGGTTTCACCATGTTAGCCAGGATGGTCTCGATCTCCTAAACCTCATGATCCGCCCGCCTCGGCCTCCCAAAATGCTGGATTACAGGTGTGAGCCACCTCGCCCAGCCTTTTTTTCTTTTTTTTTTTTTGAGATGAGATTAAAACTAATTCTTTTAAAGTCACTACTCAACTGAAGTTTGGCCTGATTATAAATGTTGATATTAATTTCTTCCTGGGTCAACAAAGTTGTTGAGCTTCCCTCCCTGCAGACATTGAAAGAAAACCAGAAATTGTACATTCGTGATTTGAATTAGAGAAGGAACAGGTGGAAAAGGATGGCAACCCACAGAGTCCGCGGGACCCACTGCCTTAAGATAAAGTGAACAACTAGACACTGAATAGGATCCACGTAAATGAGCGGCCTTTTCAAATCATTCACATCCCAAACGTAGGTTCTTCTGTCTTCTGGTTGGTGAATTATATTTATTAGGATCTTATTTTTAGCATTTCAGTACAAATAGTAGGTTTGGGTACCTTATTTTTATTGTTTTTACTCATCAGTTACGAATAAGGCATACCTTAGAACCTTGGGTTAAATTTTTTCAAGTTATACCAGTGAACTTGGTTTAAATACAACTGTAGTAACTTGCTTTATCATGTTTCCTGTTTAATTGGATGAGAATTACATGCACTCATTCACTTGTTCTTTGTGTTTGTAGGAAAAACTCTGTTCTCAGCTACCTCATTATGTCGTGTTGTGCTTGATCCCCTGCCAACTTAGAAGAATTCAACACATTCTGTTCTTTAACAAAAGCTTGGAAGCAGGCAGTCAGCAGCCTTGAGGAATACAATTCTCTAAGGCCTCTTTTCCATTTTACTACTTAAAAAACAAACAAAAAAAAAAACACAAAAAATAAAAAAAGAAAAAAGCACTTACAACCAGGAGGAACAATAATTCTCCTAGAGTTGCTGCAAAATGATTACTTGAAACTCAACTTGAACTTTAAAGAGTCTTTAAAAGGCTGTGTTTTCATAATGCAGAAAAGTAGTATATTTAAACGCCACTGCTGTGTAAAACAGAGGGCTCGATTTCCATTCTTGTTAGCATCAGACAAGAAAATGTGTCCATCTGTCATCTGACCCAGTATTTGGGATTTGGGTGCTTGAGGATACTGTTTTTTTCGTTTTCTATAAGGTGCTATTGCTTCCCAAAAATCTTTAATTTTGATGAAAATCTGCTCATTGCTAAGTTCCTCCTCACTCAAAGTGTTCCCCAAGTGCAGAGTTGAGGTTGGCAGAACTATATAGAGTTGGATGATACTTAAAATCATGAATGATGTGATTTGTTCCATGTGTCCGTGGAACATCCCTCAACTTCCTCCAGTATGCGCCGTCTACACCCCGCACGTGGTGGCCTCCATCCTCCCTACTGTCTGTCAGCTTGCCTGGTCCCCAAGTCAGGAGGAAGGAACTGAGGAGGCTCACCAGTGGTAGGCAAGACTCCTCCTCCCGGGAGATCTTGTAACGCCCAGTTTCAGGGCACAGTCGTACACAGCCCTACTTAAATGGAGGACTTCAGTGATGTCGTGGCCGAAAGAGTTATGCCCATTTCTAAAAGCCTGGCATACTTGGTATATTTTACCTGGTGCTTAAGTTGTACCACGTATAGCCAAGTTTAACTGTCCTTAAGCATTAATAAGATTTAATTTTTATGTTTGTACTTTTCAGAGTAAAGGGCTTGCTTTCAATAGTAGAATGGCAAAGCTTCTCCTCCAATGACAATCTGTTAGCACCCTGTTGACTTAGCTCAGGACATGAGACTGACTTAGCTCAGGACATGAGACATTTCCTGGAAGTGATTTCCATGAGAACAAAGGCTTATTCCTTTAACTTAACCCAGACTTTGTTATTTTAATTATTTTCAGGCAATCATCTTTATATACTTTCCTTGCAAACCCAGTGGTTGAGAGCGTAGGCCTTGGTGTCAGGTGCATCTGGGGTTGGGGGCTTCTGCCACACTTATTGCTCTGTGACTTGAGAAGCTCTTTAACCCCAAGGCTGTATTTCTTATGCGGAAGAATAGCAGGAGGATTTACCTCTGTGGGTCGTTGCGAGGATTAACTGGGTGATGACTGTAAGCACTTGGGAGAGCGCCTGGCATGCAGTGACCGCTGTTGCTGCCACCATGATTATGTCACCTCTCAACATGGGGTGATAGGAGGCCCTGTGGGTGAGGCCAAGGCTGCCTGCACTGAGTGTCCCGGGCCTTACAGCTTTCTGCATTCTCACATCTGCTGCCACATGATATACAAGTAAATGTATTATATGCTTGTGTTCATAAAATACTTTCTTATTTTTATTATTATTATTATTTTTTTTTGAAACAGAGTCTCGCTCTGTTACCCAGGCTGGAGTGCAGTGGCGTGATCTCCCAAGTTCAAGGGATCCTCCTGCCTCCGCCTCCCGAGTAGCTGGGACTACAGGTGCGCACCACTATGCCCAGCTGATTTTTTGTATTTTTTTAACAGATGTGTTTTCACCATGTTGCCCAGGCTGGTCTCGAGCTCCTGAGCTCAGGCAGTCCACCTGCCCCAGCCTCCCAAAGTGCTGGGATTACAGGTGTGAGCTTCCAGCCAGAAAATGATTTACTTTCTAGACCCGTGCCACCTCTCTCCTACATCTCTCATACTTAAATTCAAGACAATTCTAGATAGCTGAAACAGCCCAAAATACATGTTTAGAATACATAGAGTTATAAATAACCCTCTGTTTAGAATATGCCCAGTGAAATTCTCCAGTATTACTTAAAACTCTTTAAGTTGAATTTTTCTTTTTTTCATTGAAATAGCAAAGGTGGTAATCTATATTGGTCAAAGAAATTAGATATTTCCTATATCTCTGTTTTAGATCAGTAGACCTAAACTATGCTTTCTTAACTTGGATGTTACATGAAATTTAAAAACAAATATGTGTTACAAGTACTTGTGTGTAAGTGCATGTGTGTTTGTGCATGTGTCTGTGCGTGTGGAACTTTGGTACCTTCGCATAAAGAAGGTTATTTAACAAAGTCGTACAAAAAGTAAACTACTTAATCATTCTATCATATCATACACATCTTTTCCTGGTTAGGTTATGAGACTGGCAGAGGTAGGAGTATATGATGTGCTCAGCTTATCTCGATTTCAATAAGACATTTGATAAAGTCATTCTTGATCTCTGAATATGAAAAGGAAGTAGAACAGCCGGGCGCGGTGGCTCACGCCTATAATCCTAGCACTTTGGGAGGCCGAGGCGGGCAGATCACCTGAGGTCAGGAGTTTGAGACCAGCCTGACCAACGTGGAGATTAGCCGGGCGTGATGGCACATGCCTGTAATCCCAGCTACTTGGGAGACTGAGGCAGGATAATCTCTTGAACCCAGGAGGTGGAGGTTGCGGTGAACCAAGATGGTGCCATTGCACTCCAGCCTTGGCAACAAGGGCAAAACTCCATCTCAAAAGAAAAAAAAAGAAAAGGAAGTAGAACTAGGATTTAACAAGGGACCAAAAAGTCGGTTGAATAGCCATATTCAGACAGTGTTGGTAAGAACGTATCTTTGGCAAGAGCACTTAAGGTGAGCTACTCTAGCAGCATCCTGTTTGACATTTTTATCCATAACTTGTATAAAAATATAGAAGGCAAAGGAGTGCTGGGCGAGACGTGTTGGGTGTTAGATCTGCAATACTCGTCACAGTCTAATGGCTAAATGTAAAGTCTTATGTCTTGGTTCAAGAAAGAACATTGCTATATGAAATTTCAGGAAAACGTTTTGGTGGGGTGGGTGGGATATTGAGCATTTGAACGTGAGCCAGCTGTTTCTCCTGCCCTAGGGGAGGTTGGTGCGGCGACCATCCCACTGTCCAGATCGGTAGCCTTGCTGACAGGGCACGTCGTCACCAAGGGACCTGATTGTTGTCATGGTTTTGTCTTGTCCTCCTCTCTGGTGAAAATCTACTGCAGTTTTACTCTCGGCTCCGGAGGAGAGGGCACGAGCCTCTGCCTGTGGGTCCTGACCCCTCTTGCCTTCTAAAAGATCTGCTCAGGCCGGGTGCAGTGGCTCACGCCTGTAATCCCAGCACTTTGGGAGGCAAAGGCAGGTGGATCTCTTGATGTAGGAGTTCAAGACTAGCCTGGCCAAAATGGTGAAACCCTGTCTCTACTAAGAATACAAAAATTAGCTGAGTGTGGTGGTGGACCCCTGTAATCCCAGCTACTCGGGAGGTTGAGGGAGGAGAATCACTTGACCCCAGGAGGCGGAGGTTGTAGTAAGCCAGGAATGTGCCACTCCACTCTAGCCTGAGCGACAGAGGGGGTCTCTGTCTCACAAAAATAAAAAATTTAAAAAAAAATTTAAAAGATCTGCTCAGAAATAGGGGAAACACGGGATCGTGATCATAAGAGGTTTATAGGCTGAGGTGCAAGCCACGTCTTCAGAGCTTGCCGGCTGTGTCTTCTCCCCGTTTCCTTCACTGGTGAATGACCTTTCGTTCGAACCAGTGTTGGTTTTTCTCTCCATGTTCCGCTATGGCTCCCCACAGACCCTGCTAGGTGGAATCTCTGAGAAAACAGGCACTTCGCAGTCAGCGCATCTTTCTCTGCCGGCTTAGGGATTGCCGTCAAGGTGGAGGAAGGGTGCTTTGGCCGTGTTTGGAGTCATTGCTTTTACTCACTCTTCTTGGGATAGCTTTCCCACCCTGCCCTCTGCTCCTCTGTCCCAACCCTCTTCCAGCCTGCTTTTTTAACTGCTTGAGTTATGTAACCAAAATAAAAAGGAAAAGAAAGGTGTGGTTGGGGCAGGTTGCGGGAGGTGAGAAGAGTAGCTCTTCTGGTTCCTCGGACCACATAATGCCCAAAGCAGGAGCCTCAGAGATCCCTAAGCAGACCTTCATACTAGCACTTTCCACAACCAGCTGGCCCTGGCTGCGAGAGTCAGATCTGTCCCCAAGTCTCCAGGTCAGAACTCAGGCCCAGGGCCTCTCCCTTCAGAGGTGCCACTAAGGACACATCCCAGCCCCTTAGGCACCTGTAGGCTAGAATGACACCTTCCAGGCCGGCCCCAGAGGCCCTCAGGGCTCCCCTCCAAGTTGGGAGAGCAGGCAGGCAGAGGCCGCACTCACTACCTCAGCACCCTGCGCAACTCCGCGCTCCCAGACGTGCTCTACCCGGGTGGCCTCTTATGTGACAGGCCCTCTGCCACGTCCGTTCGCAGAGCCATGTGGGGAGCCTCCGTGTGGGTTCTCCTCTGTCCCTTTCCAGCTCGCATTCGCCAGAGCGGAGCGCGGCGGCCCTTGTTTCCTTCTCTCCTCTTCAGCTCTGACTTTAAAACACACTGTGCTCCAAATCGTGGATGGGATCGGAAACTAGAACTGCTTGTTTACAAGAGAGACCACCTTTTCATATTCTTCTTAAAAGGAATTTGTGCTTCAAAAGAAACTTCAGAAAATAAATGTATTGTTAGTCTAGCATATGCTCATTGAAATTGACTTACGTTTTATTTTAAAAAATCATGTAGGATCTGGTACATGGGGCAGGCAAAAGGATATCATCAGCTTAAGAAAAAAGAAGTAAGCCTTCCATTTGTGTGGGTGATAACATCTTTTTCCGAGATCGTACCTCAAAATTCAAGCTCTCCATGAGAACAAAGATAATCTGAATAAAAATTTTATGTTGGGAGATCTATCAAGTGGCCTTTAGTTAAGAAAAGCACAGGCTATTTATTAGCACAACTTGCTTAATTAAATAATTCGTGGCTTTTTCTGCCATTGGGGTTCTTTTCGTTTTGAATTCAGCTTTTGTTCAGTTCCTCTATCTTGTACCCCTTCAGTTCGCCGGCGACATAATGGTGATATCCCTTTGTTTTTTGTGTCGTACCTTTTGTGACAACCATCCAGTAATCACTGTGGCTTCAGCAGAAGTTTTGAGCAAGCTTTGCAGCCACTGTTGGGGTGTGTACCAGCAGCCTGGAAGTGATCGGCAGAGCTGACAAAAGCACCCCTCGCTCTGCCCACCTCCGCACAGTCCCGTCCTCATCAGAAACGGTATCGCAGATGCTCCTCAGGTAGGCGCGGGCAGACTCCCTGCTGTGTTACTAGTGACGGTGATGTCTGTACCGATCTGCGAGTGAGGTCCATTCATGACACACTAGAAGCGTGTACATTGTTTCATTTTCCATCATGGGTGTGGGTCTTCTGCCATGAAAGAGAACCGTCAAGGAAATTCTGAAAACAAGATTCATAAATTCGATTTGACCCTCCCTAATTCAGGGCTGCTGTTTGCAGTGGTCCCTGGCCCAGCAGGTGGCCGGCATGGCTCCTGTTGGCTCATGCCAGTGTTGTGCTGGACCCTCGAATATGTGACTGTCACCTTTGTCCAAGACTGGTTTTAGCAGTCGTGATTTGTCATTTTGATGCTTTGAATACTATAAGGAAAATGCCATGAATACCATATAAATACCACACCAAAACTCATCTTGTTCAACACAAACCTGTTGGACATATCTGTGTTTTCCGACATGGGACCTGCAGAATAGTATTTCCTTTAAATCCCGCAACTTGATTATCTAGTAGAATTCCAAGTAGGTCTACTTAGACACATATTCAGTTAAGATTATATTGTGTGTGATATTATCCTATCTTTAATAAAGTCCTACTCCTGAAAAACAGGGATTTGCAATGAAAATAATAGCTAAATGGAAGGCAGGTTTAGAAAGGTCAAAATACTGGAAGTGCTAGAAGGCTGCGACTTATAAAATTGTACTCCCCAAGTTCAGTAGGATAGTAGAGAAGTTGTGCTAAGTTGATTTCATTGAAATGTCACGTCTCACATCCTGTGGTCCAAAGGTATTAGTTTGTTTTGTGGAATAATTTTCTATTCACTTGCTGGTAAGAAATTTAGCAGTCAGAATAATTTTTAATTAATAACCTTTCTTTTAAAAAGTTGCTTTATGGTTTACAAGTAATACTGATGCAAAAAGCATTTGTTAACCTAACTGAAGTGGCACGCACTTTGTTTCCATGCTTCAGTATATTGTGGGGTTGGTCCCTTTTCATGAACCCAGGACCTGTGCTTGGGGAACGTTTTGCCATCATGCTGTTCTCTTGTACCAAGGATCAGTGAAAGTGTTTTATCTTTTTTATGTAGTTTGTATTGACTGGATTTTATAACTGTAAGAAAACAGAAACAGAGTGTTGTATTTTGATCTGAAATTTGTGTATATGCTGAACTAATTTTGTTTTATGTATTGGAAGTTCATTTAAAAACTTGAAATATTTTCTAGAAGGGTGCCACACAAAATGAATCATCTTTAAGCTGTTTAATTAACCTAATAAAATAATTCGATGGGGAAGGCATTCTAATTGTTTCTGATTTTTAGAGTGGTTCCTGCTAAATCAGCATTATCAATACAGCTTGATTTCAGAATGGAACGTTGTCGTTTCTGTCATTTACACGGTGTGGGTGTCAGCTCCTAGACCCTGGCTTGTGATGTTAGATCCGTCCCTTGGCAGCCACACCCCAGTCACTGCCTGAGCCTCCTCCATCGCTGACTGCCTGAGCCTCTCCACCGCCATCAGCGTAAATCTCCTTGCTGTCTTCCTTGGAAAATGGTTTCAAATTGGCTTTCCTCAGAAGAGAGAAAGAAAGTAGATTTCAGCGGACTAGAGGACCTTGATACTAAGGGCTTAGTAATATGAGGCAGAATTCCATCTGCAGAAAGCAGAATTCTCGGTCGCTCCCTCTTCCTGCACTGTCCGGAGACAGTAAACCTACGAAGACTGGTAGTACTTAAAAAAAGATAATTCAAATACAGATCTGCACTGAGGGCAAGGGGTAAAGAGCTCAGCAACTCTGCCGTAACGTCCAGGTTAGGTAAGGACAGGCAAGTGCACAGGCCGCCTGCAGACTCCCCCTGAAATCACATGAAAAGAGGCAGTATATTAATCTTTGGTCCCACAGCATGGCAGAGCGTAGGTGTGGCAGGTGGGTTTAAATTTTTTTCCACCTTTCATAACAAGGTCATGTGGTCCAGTGGCCTGTAGCCCTTTAAATTTTCATTTAACTTTGAGACAGGGTCTGGCTCTCTTGCCCGGACTGGAGTGCAGTGGCGCGATCTCAGCTCACTGCAACCTTCACCTCCTGAGTTCGAGTGATTCTCCTGCTTCAGCCTCCCAAGTAGCTAGGATGACTGGCACATGCCACCGCGCCTGGCTGATTTTTGTATTTTTAGTAGAAATGGGGTTTCACCATGTTGGCTAGGCTGGTCTTGAACTTCTGGCCTCAAATGATCTGCTCACCTCAGCTTCGCAAAGTGCTGGGATTACAGGCATGAGCCACCGTGCCTGGCCTGTAGCCCTTTTATCTTTGGGGTGAGGGCGAGTTGCTAACAGAGTCTCCACCAAAAACCAGTGCCTGAGACAGAGGGACGCTCTGTCTATGGAGGAAGGCACTTTGCAAGTGGAGAGGTGAGGGGTTGACTGTCACCATCCTTAACCGTGTGGACTGCTCCCAATGGTAATAACAGATCTGCTATTGAAAAACTACATGACGGAGCCCATCTTCAGCACCTCACGTGTTAACTCACTTCATCCTTGCAATAGCCCTAAGAAGAAGGCACTATCATTGTGTCCATTTTACAGCACAGAAAACTGAGGCATTGAGAAGTCACTTTGCCAAACTCATGGCCCATGCGGAGGGCAGAGCTGGGATTCAAGGCCAGTTCCAGTGTGCACACCCATAATGAATGATGTTATAGTCCGGCCTGTCTCTCTGGAGACAGGACAGACCTTTTTTGAAACTGGCTCAGTTGTTGAAGAGCCATGGGTGGAAAGTCAGACAGTATGTGGTAAAGGGGTCAGGAAATCCTGCTGCTGGGGGCTGAGTCAGGACCACTGTCCTTCAGCTGGAATAGGAGCTGATGGAAGCAAAGATTTTTTTTTTTTAATACCAAGTTTGAGTGACTTCTTAGAGAAACCTGTATGTGTCTGGAGAACTTGAGGGAGTCCATCCATGTGAACTCTGCCCACTCTGGAGTTGGGGTGTGAGCAGGTCATGCTTGGGGTTGTCTCCATGGTTACTGGGCCAAGGGGAAGATTGGGTTTCCTCTGAAGATTGGGTCAGCTGGTTCCACTGGCCCCAGTCCATTGACACCAATGATCCTTCTCTACCAAGGGCACTGGACTTGAAAAACCCATTTCCTTAACTGGCTATGCAGAGGTGGGGCCAAGTGGTATCTTAGCTCTGCTTTTAAAAGTGAGGGATAAGCCCAGACACAGTGGCTCACGGCTGTAAATCCCAGCATTTGAAAGGCTGGGGCAGAAGGATCGCTCGAATCCAAGAGTTCCAGAACAGCCTAGGCAACAGAACGTGACCATCCACCTCCCCCGAACCTCCACCAGTCTGTACAAAACATTTAAAAATTAGCCAGGTGTGGTGGCACATGCATGTAGTCCCAGCTACCTGTGAGGCTGAGGTGGGAGGATTGCTTGAGGCCCGGAGGTCAAGGCTACAGAGAGCTGTGATCACACCACTGCATTTCAGCCTGGGCAATAGAGCAAGACCCTGTCAAAAAAAAAAAGATAAACACTCTCTACTCTCCTCTCTACTCTAGCATGGCTATAACTTTTTTAAATTTTAATAAAGCAGAAAATAGATGTTGGCAAGGATATGGAGAAACAGGGACCTCGTGCACTGCTGGTGGAAATGTAAATGGTGCAGCCACTGTGGAAAACAGCTTGGTGGCGTTACCATATGACCCAGGAGTTCCACCCCTGGACCTGTAGACCCAAGAGAAGCGAAGACTCAAATAAATACTTGTCTCGAATGCTCATAGCAGCGCTATTCACAAGCCAAATGTGCCCACACAACCAACATGTGCGTCAGTGGATGAATGGGTAAACAGAACGCAGTCTGCCCACTCAGTGGAGTATTATTCAGCCATATGAAGGAATGGGGTGCTGACCCATGTTACAATAGGAATAAACCTGCAGCGTACCATGGGAAGTGAGAGAAGACCATCACAAAAGGCCGCTTACTGCATGGCTTCATTTATATAAGTGTCCAGAACTGGCAGATTTCCTAGAGACGAACCGCAGGTTACTGGCTGCCAAGGGCTGGGGAGACGGGGGGATTGAGCGTGACTATTCATGGGCACAGGGTTTCCTTTGAGGGTGACAAAAATGTTTTGAAACTGAATAGATGAATGCCCAACATGGTGAGTGTGCTAAATGCCACAGAATTGTTCTCTCAAAAATGACTGACATTTGGTCAATTTTACCCCAATTTTTAAAAAGAGAGAATATAGGGGGCAAATAAGAAAAGTGATTAATATTCCAGTAGCTGCGTCGCTGGTGATATTGAGGAAATGGAAATCCACTCTTTTTTTTCTGTCTTTATTTTTTTTAAATTTTTTGAAACAAGGTCTTGCTCTGTTGCCTAGGCTGGAGTGCAGTGGTGCGATCTCCACTCACTGCAACCTTCACCTCCTGAGTTCAAGCGATTCTCATGCCTCAGCCTCCCATGTAGCTGGGATCACAGGCATGCACCACCACACCCACCTAATTTTTGTATTTTTAGTAGAGATGGGGTTTCACCATGTTCAAGACCAGGCTGGTCTTGAACTCCTCACCTCAAGCAATGTACCCACCCCAGCCTCCCAAAGTACTGGGATTACAGGGGTGAGCCACCACACCAGGCCAGGAGTCTACTTTTATACCTGCATTAGTCCATTTTCACACCGCTATAAAGAACTACCTGAGAATGAGTAATTTATAAAGAAAAGAAGTTTAATTGGCTCAAGTTCACATGGCTGGGGAGGCCTCACAGTCATGGACAGAAGGAGAAGTAAGGCATGTCTTACATGGCAGCAGAGGAGAGAGAAGGGGGAAGAGCCGTACACTTACCAGACAACCAGATCTTGTGGGACTCTAGCATGAAAGCAGCTTGGGAAACCGCCCTCATGATCCAGCCACCTCCCAACGGCTCCCTCCCTTGACATATGGGGATTACAATTCAGATTACAATTGAGATAAGATTTGGGTGGGGACACAGAGCCCCACCATATTAATACCCAAAGTGCTGTTTCCTGTAGATGGTCCGGGGTGGCCCAGACTCCGGCTGGAGAGAGGTGGGTTAACAGCACCCGGAGGAGCCCAGCCACGTGTGTACCAACCAGTGTTCCCCAGTGATCCCCCATCTCGCCCCAGCATCAGGGAATTGGGAGGAACCTGGGAAGGCAAGTCTCCTACAGCCTTTAAACTCATATTTCTGAATCAAATTCCGTAGGAGCCAACCTTCCAGTTAAAAGCTCAGGCCTTGGAGCTAACCTTGGGTTTAAATCCATTCTCCGGCACTAACTCGTTTGTCAGCTGGGTCCCTACTCTCTCTGCCTCAAGTTCCCTGGGGACAGTGAGTGGCAAGGACCCACAGACTCAGAGCTGTGCCAGAACTCGGTGAGTTAATGCATGGTAGTGCTGAGAACAGTGGCTGGTGCAGTCGAGACCTCCTCCTGCTGGCCGTTAAGCCTTCGGCGCTGAGCCCCAGCGGTACTGATAGCTACAAACTACCCACTTCTGCACAGTCGCCACTTCCGCACGGTCGCCACTGCCAGCCCAGCCTACATCTCCCCAGCTGCATCCCAGAGCATGGATCCTGGAGGTGGGAAGACCCCTCACCCATCCACAGTGTGTACTCCTGAACTATTTATGGGGAAAAGGCAGTGCACACTTCCTTGGGTTAGAGGTGGGGTGCTCAGTTTCCCAGCCTGGGACTCTTGCCATAAGGGTGGATGTATTTGTATCAAGCAGGATATACTTATCAGCTGTGACCAGGAAAGGAGACACTCACAATTCCAGCACGGCCAGAGAGCAGTTGCCACAGCCGCCCCGTGTGTGTCCAGCACAGCTGTGGGGCAGGGCGGAAGAGGAAGAGGGAAGTGCAGCTTGCCTTGGCCTCCCTCCCCTCCCGTCCTCTGCACTCCCCAGCGATTGTCTAGGGCCAGCATTCATCAAACACCTCCCCTACCAGATCCCGTGGAGGGGTTGCTAAACTTAGTCATTACACTCAGAATATTCCTGAGATGAGACGAGATGGTCAGAAGCTATTAAGAAACTTGTTCCATGGCTGGGTACGGTGGCTCGTGCCTGTAATCCCAGCACTTTGGGAGGCCAAAGTGGGCAGATCACTTGAGGTCAGGAGTTCGAGACCAGCCTGGCCAACGTGATAAAACCCCATCTCTACCAAAATACAAAAATTAGCCAGGCATGGTGGCACATGCCTGTAATCCCAGCTTGGGAGGCTGAGGCAGGAGAATCACTCGAACCCGGGGGATGGAGGTCTTGTTGAGCTGAGATGGTACCACTGCACTCCAGCCTGGACAACAGAGTGAGACTCTGTCTCAAATAAAAAGAAAAACAAACTTGCTCCAAGTCTCATGGCTTGTCTGAGGCAGAGCCAGGATTTGGACCCACATCTGTGTGATACCCAGGCCTGTATTCTCTCTCTGACTGTCCTTTGTCCTTTGTGCCATCTCTGTGTCATTATACACAGTATAATGAGGCTGGCACCAACAAATCTTCCTCTGCTCCAACGGGCCCCAGAGACACAGCCAGAAGAGCCTGGCCGCGTTCAGGGGCCTACCTTTCAGAGTTCTCACCTCTGCAGGAAAAAAACCTTGAGATTCCTGATCTTTGCCACCTCCCCACCAATTACATCTACACCCTACTCCTAGAGCCAGTGAATATGTCACCTGACACAGCAAAAAGGGCTTTGCAGATGTGATTAAGGACTCTGAGATGAGGCAGTTATTCTTGATTTTCAAAGTGGGCCTGCATTAGTCCGTTTTGCATTGCTATAAAGGAATATCTGCGACTGAGTAATGTACGCAGAAAAGAGATCTTTTGGCTCACGGTTCTGCAGGCCATACAAGCATGGCACCAGCATTGGCTCAAGAGCCTCAGGGAGCTGGTAGTCATGGCGAGAGGTGAAGGGGGAGCAGGTGCATCACACGGCGTCACATGGCAAGAGAGGGAGCAAGGAGAGGGAGAGGGGAGGTGGGAGGTGCCAGGCTTTTTTTTTTTTTTTTTTTTTTTAGATGGAATCTTGCTCTGTTGCCCAGGCTGGAGAGCATGGCATGATCTCGGCTCACTGCAACCTTTGCCTCTCAGGTGCAAGCAATTCTTCTGCCTCAGCCTCCTGAGTAGCTGGGACCACAGGTGCAAACCACCCTGGCTAATTTTTGTATTTTCAGTAGAGACGGGGTCTCACCATGTTGGCCAGGATGGTCTCAATCTCTTGACCTCATGATGGAATCTCAGCTCACTGCAACCTCCACCTCCCAGGTTCAAGTGATTCTCCTGCCTCAGCCTCCTGAGTAGCTGGGATTACAGGCACCCACCACGATGCCCAGGTAATTGTTGTATTTTTAGTAGAGACAGGGTTTCACTATATTGGCCAGGCTGATCTCGAACTCCTGGCCTCAAGAGATCCACCCCACTTGGCCTCCCAAAGTGCTGGGATTACAGGTGTGAGCCACCATGCCCAGCCATGTGCCAGGCTCTTTGAATAATCAACTGTCACGTGAACTCACTACCGTGGGGAGGGCACCAAGCCATTCATGAGGTATCTGCCTCCATGATGACCCCAACACCTCCCACCGGCCCCATCTCCAACACTGGGGATCACATTTCAACGTGAGATTTGGAGGAACAAACATCCACACGCGCTCAGGGCCCACTGCAATCACAAAGGTCCTTATCAAGGAGGCAGGAGGGCCAGAGAGAGGAGATGTGACAACCAGCACGGAGGCTGGAGCAGGGCACAGGGCTGAAGGCCAAGGATGTGGCAGCGCTAGAAGCTGCAAAGAGCAAGGAAAAGATTCTCCCGAGAGCCTCCAGGAGGAACCAGCCTTGCTGACGCCTTGATTCGAGTCCAGCGAGACCAGCGTTGGACACCAGACCTCCTGGACGGTGAGATAACACATCCATGTTGCTTTAGGCCACTGCGTGTGTGGGACTTTGTTACAGCAGCCATAGGAAACCGACGCAGCCCACCCTCTAAGTTAGAATCTGATGAGTCCAGAGGGGAGGGACCCCGGAATAGGACCCTTCTCAGGACATCTTGGAAATGACCTATCTGCTGCCAGAGTTGGCCGGACGTTGCCGTAGCTTTCCTTGGTCAGAGCCTGCTGGTCCTCTTCTCCCTAGATCTGAGCCACTCAAATGTCCTGCTCCACAGACACTACAGCTGGAGTCCCTGGGCCCACTTGAGCTGCTGGAGGCCCCTCCTTACCCAGGCTCTCTTGTTAGACAGCAGAGAGGGCGGGGAGTCCCGACAGATGCACCCTCCTGCCTTCACCAGCAATTCCTGCTCATCCTGCTCACCTTCTGTAAACTGCCCGCCCAGTCCCACCCTCTGCCTCTGCAGTCTGTTCCTCAGTCATCAGTGTCTTTGGGAGGCCCACCTTGTCACCCCCCAGCTCCAGGCCCTGGGCTTTTAACTAGAAAGCTGCCTTCCGTTGAATCCAATTCAGAAATGTGGGTTTAAGGGCTGTAGAAGACTTGCCTGACCAGGTTCCCTCCAGTTCCCTGATGCTGGGGCAAGATTGGGGGGGAACCAGGAAAGCTGGCAGGTGCACACGTGGGTGGACCCCTCCTGATGCTGCTAACCCACCCCTCTCCAGCCAGAGTCTTGCACACCCCTGGATCATCTACGGGAAACACCACTTTGGGCATGAAAATGGATTCCCCATTTCCTCAATACTGCCAGCGACGTAGCTAGTGGAGTGTTGATTGCTTGTCTTATTTGTTCCCTATTTTCTATTCCTTTTTTTGTTTGTTTTTT
Organism: Theropithecus gelada; assembly: GCF_003255815.1. NCBI lineage: Eukaryota > Metazoa > Chordata > Mammalia > Primates > Cercopithecidae > Theropithecus > Theropithecus gelada. The sequence continues at coordinate 39,047,491 of NC_037688.1, forward strand.
GTTTTGTTTTTTGAGACAGAGTCTTGCGTTTTTGTCCCGGCTGAAGTGCAGTGGCATGATACCACCTCACCGCAACCTCCACCTCAAGTGATTCTCCTGCCTCAGCCTCCCGTGTAGCTGGGATTACAGACACACTCGGCTAATTTTTCTTTTGTATTTTTAGTAGAGACGGGGTTTCACCATGTTGGACAGGCTGGTCTCGAACTCCCAACTTTCAGTGATCTGCCTGCCTCGGCCTCCCAAAGTGCTGGGATTACAGGCGTGAGCCACTGTACCTGGCCTCATTTTTTCTTTTTTTAAATTGAGGTAAAATTGCCCAAATGTCAGCCATTCTAGAGAGAACAATTCAGTGACATTTTGCACATTCATGGTGTTGGGCATTCATCGATTGAATTCCGAAACATTTTTGTTACCCTCAGGGGAAACCCCGTACCCATGCAACCCCGTACACTGTCATTCCCGGCTCTCCCCAGCCTTTGGCAACCAATAACCTGCTGTTTGTCTCTAGGAATTTGCCAGTTCTGGACACTTATATAAATGAAGCCACGCAGTAAGTAGCCTTTTGTGACAGTCTTCTCTCACTTCCCACGGTATTTTGCAGGTTTATCCCTATTGTCACCTGGGCCAGCGCCGCATTCCTTCATATGACTGAATAATATTCCATTGTATAGCTAGAGCGCATTGTGTTTATCCATTCCTCCTTCATTGATGGACATTTGGGTTGCTTCCTCTTTTGGCTAATGTGAATAGCATTGCTGTGGGCATTTGAGTACAAGTATTTGAGTCCTTGTTTTTACTTCTCTTGGGTCTATACACCCAGGGGTAGAATTGCTGGATCATATGGTAACTCCATGTTTAACAGGAGGAACCACCAAGCTGTTTTCCACGGCAGCTGCACCATTTAACCTTCTGCTGCTGTCTCACTGCATTGAGAATGAAACCCAAACTTTGCATGTGCCATCTGAGACCCTGCAAGAAGTCCCTTACCTCCAGCTCCAGCCACGGGGCTCTCTCAGGATATTGGTAATGCATCTCCCCCTAACACTATTCTCAGCTACCAACTTCTCATCCTTCAGAGCACAGCATCAAAGTCACCTGTTTACAGAAGACTTCTCTGCCCCTCTCCTCCCACTGTGTATCAGAAGGTTTAAAATGCTGCAAAGGCCAAAGTGGTTACAAAAGTGAAGCAAAGGTGGAGAGAAATAACAAATACAAATAATCAAAAGCAGGCTCTTCTCAGCCCATTTTCACTTTCCACTGTGATTAGAGCCATGGGTTGGAGAGAGGTGTCACTTTCCTCTCGGCTCTACAGTCAGAACAACAATCACTGAGGGGTTTTAATGGCAGTGGATGCACAGGCTCAGAGTTAGAAATCTGCAGAGAGAAGCCAGGGCTGTGGGAACCTGGGGAGCAATGCCCCATCTCCTGGGGACAGCCACTGCCCAGCACATGCTCTGCTGCCATGCAGAAATGTGGGCTCAGGATGGCCACACCTTCTGATTTTTCCAAAGAAGCTGGAGGTTTATGTGAAATGCTTTGGTTTCTGCATTTAAAATTAATTCAACTTAAAAAAAAATGTAAGTCTAATTGTTAAGACTAGTCCCTCTCAAGCCACCTGATGACAGAGAACTGAGGCTATGAATGACTTCAGAAAAGACCAGCAAAAGAACCACCCAGCTGAGCCCAGCCCACATTGCACAATTGTGAGGAAATAAATGGAGGTTGTGTTAAGCGACACATTGTTGGGTGTTTGTTATACAACAATAGATAACTGATACTCAGCCCTTATTATGATCTTTCATCATCTTTACTTGTTTACTTTTTTGTCTCTCTTCCCTGCCCACCCCTTTCCCCACACACTCACTGGAATGTCAGCTCCATCAGCCCATGGACCTTGTCAGTCTTGTTTCTTTTCCAGTTCCCAGTGCTCATACAATGCCCAGTAGGCGCTCAATACATATCTGCTGAAGAGTGAATAAATAAATGCTTAGGTCAACAAACATTTCCAGTGCCAACCTCTTGTCACAAGACACCAGGCTGGAGATGAGGGTGATCCAATCTCTCCAAGAGGAAACACGTAGCTTCCCAGACTTGTTCCTCATCTTCCATCATGTTATTTTATTTTACTTTATTTTTTATTATTTGTAGAAACAGGGTGTTGCTTTATTGCCCAGGCTGGTGTTGATCTCCTGGCCTCAAGTGATCCTCCAATCTTGGCCTCTCAAAGTGCTAGGATTACTGGCATGAGCTACCTCACCTAGCCAGTCATGGTTGGTTGGTTGGTTTGTTTGAGACAGGGTCTCACTTTGTTACCCAGGTTGGAGTGCAGTGGCATGAATATGGCTCACTGCAGCCTTGACCTCTCAAGCTCAAGAGATTCTTCCCACTCTCAGCACCCCAAGTAGCTGGGACTACAGGCATGTGCCTAGCTAGTAATAATTTTTGTACATTTTGTAGAGACGGGTTTTTGCCTTGTTGCCTGGGATGGAAATCATGTTATTTTAAAGAGACAACTTAAGAAAGTCTCGGCCGGGCGCGGTGGCTCACGCCTGTAATCCCTGCACTTTGGGAGGCCGAGGCGGGTGGATCACGAGGTCAGGAGATCGAGACCATCCCGGCTAACATGGTGAAACCCCGTCTCTACTAAAATACAAAAAATTAGCCGGGCGCGGTGGCGGGTGCCTGTAGTCCCAGCTACTCGGGAGGCTGAGGCAGGAGAATGGCGCGAACCCGGGAGGCAGAGCTTGCAGTGAGCCGAGATGGTGCCACTGTACTCCAGCCTGGGCGACAGAGTGAAGACTCCGCCTCAAAAAAAAAAAAAAAAAGAAAAAGAAAGTCTCTTGGGCCCCTGGCTGATGTTTCAGCCGCATCTTATTCTGCCATATTTCTAGTCTAGACAGACCAGGAAAGGTATGGATACCTTCACACTCCAACAAATTATGCTTGGATTCTGGAGCACTTAACCCCTCCAAGCCACAGCTGTCTTTAAGTGGGGACCGGCTGATCCTGGAAGAGCTGCCAGGAGGCTCACACACCAGCCTGCATGACTGTTGTGTGGTAGCCCCACCCCACGCAGCCCAGCCCTGTGTCATCATTCCAATCCTGAACCTGCAGGGCATTTTCGGATGAGGAAATGAAGACACATTTATCATCCTTTCCGGGAGAGGGATTCGAGAAATTTGGCAGGGGTGAGCCTGGACCCAAGCCCCAGGCAGGAGCTCAATGACCTCTGCTCAACCCCATGTCCTTGCTAGACCCAAATTTCCCCTTCGGGTGTTTTCCTGGGAATCCAGAGCCCCGCAGCGTGCAACTTTAGAAGGAAACAGGCGGGCTCCTTCTCAGCTCAGCCTTGAGTGGAACTTCCAAAGGCAGGGCTGGGATGACTTCATGTTTGGATTAGGGAATTTCAGAATGGGACAAAGCCCATCTTTATTTCAAGGCTGATGACCTAGGTCTGAGTGGGTGACCTCCCTCCTAACTGATGGGAGATGAGATCCAAACTCTCGATGCTGAGTAACAAGCAATGTAGACACCAAGGGCGACAAAGCAGCCCTTCAGCATTTCCTGACACCTGCCAGCTGCCACCGACTGTCCTGCGCACCCAGGACGCCAGCCCTGTGGTGGAGGCTCTGGCCTGGCACTTCACACCTTTGCTTGAACATGAGAAACACCTGGGGAGCTCCCACAAACACCCGTGTTTGGGCTTCACCTGAGACCAATTAGAGGAGGTCCTGCTCTAATTGGTCCATTAAAATCAATCTCCCAGGTGGATTTGCAGCCGGGGCTGAGAGTACTAGGCTGGTAGGCAGTAAAATCCCACATTTTTGTTTGGTTGGTTGGTTGATTTTTTTTTTTTTTTTTTTTTTTTTTTTGAGACAGAGTCTTGCTCTGTCGCCCAGGCTGGAATGCAGTGGCACAATCTCGGCTCACTGCAACCTCCACTTCCCAGGTTCAAGCAACTCTCCTGCCTCAGCCTCCCAAGTAGCTGGGATTACAGATGCCCGCCACCATGGCTGGCTAAGTTTTTGTATTTTTAGTAGAGACAGGGTTTCACCATGTTGTCCAGGCTGTTCTCTAACTCCTGACCTCAGGTGGTCTGCCCACCTCAGTCTCCCAAAGTGCCAGGATCACAGGCGTGAGCCACCGTGTCCAGCCCCCACATTTGCTGATAAGTCATCTTGTGCTAGGCTTTAAGGATTTTATTTTTATATATGTATTTTAATGCTTATTCTTTTCTTTTGAGACAGGGTCTTGCTGTGTCACCCAGGCTGGAGTGCAGTGGCACAATCATGGCTCACTACAGCCTTGACCTCCTGGGCAGCGATCCTCCCTCCTCAGCTCCCTGAGTAGCTAGGACTACAGGTGCATGCAACCACACCTGGCTAATTTGTAAATTGTTTGTAGAGACGGCCTCACTACGTTGCCCACGCTGGTCTGAAACTCCTGGGCTCAATGGATCCTCCCACCTTGGCCTCCCAAAGTGCTGAGATTACAGGCGTGAGCCACCATGCTTGGCCAAGAATGTTATATATGTAAATATTAGTTCCTTTCCTCTTCACATGCTCCCTCTGAGGTAAGTGCTGTTATCATTATCTTATTTTACAGAGGAGGAAACTGAGGTGTAGCAGGCACAAGTGGGGGGGTCCCTGTGTGTTAGCCAGGGCCTACTATAGCTTTGCCAGGAGGGCTGGCAAGGCAAAAAAGAGCACTGGCCTCGGAATCTAGCCCAGTGTTGATCGAGGGCCTTGGACACGGGACTTAATCTTTGCCAGGGCCTCAGTTTTCTCATCTGAATAATGGGCTTGATGATAGATTTGGCTGGGTGCAGTGGCTCACACTTGTTATCCCAGCACTTTCGGAGGCTGAGGTGGGCAGCTCACTTGAAGTCAGGAGTTCAAGACCAGACTGGCCAACATGGAGAAACCCCATTTCTACTAAAAATACAAAAATTAGTCAGGCATGGTGGTGGGTGTCTGTAATCCCAGCTGCTCAGGCAGCTGAGACAGAGAATCGCTTGAACCCGGGAGGCATAGGTTGTAGTGAGCTGAGATCATACCCCTCCACTCCAGCCTGGGCGACAGCGCGAGACTCTGTCTCAAACAAAAATAAAAATAAAAAAAATAGAAGTGAAGATTAAACTGGGTGATGGAGAATGGGGCATACCATGGCCACTCCAGGGGGAGCTGTTAGCAGGAGTGGTTCTGTCCATCCAAATACTAGTCAATATATCAATACATAAGCGGGAGGAGTACTTCCAACCATTAAAATAATTTGAATGATATTTGAATAATTTGAATACATAATATTATTTGAATTGATTATTGTGGGATCAATGAATCCTAAATAAAAAATGCACTAAAAGTCTGTAGTGGGTGATGGGGTGGGAGATTTAGGGGTTCCGACAGGGTAGACCCCTATTGAAAGGGGCACAAAAACTGGGAGACGAAAAGCATAGGTTCGTCTGCCCTGTGTCTTCTTTCTCACGGCAGGGGATCGGCCGGCCACCTTCTCCCTGTGACTTCTTCCCAGTCCCTGCACCAAACCCCTGAGGCCATCCTGGCATCAGACCGCAGGCCCTGAAAGTGTCCAGCAGAGGGCGCCCCAAACCCACGAGGGCCGCGGGGAGGAAGAAGGTAGTGGCCGCTGTCCTCTCCCATCCCAGGCAGGTCCGGTGCAGAAGAGACCACTGACACGGCGATGGTGGAGAGGCACGGCCGGCCGGGCCCCCTACACCCTTCATGGCCCTGACTCAGGGCTGCCCATGACCTTCAGCGTCAGAGCTCAGTCTGGTCCATGCCTGCCTTGAGAAGCTGCGCCCCCTCTGCACCCACCCAGTTCAGGGCCACCTTCCCTCCATTTGCAGCATGAGCAGGTCTGAGGTGGCGGTTCCAGGCTGAACAGAAGGACCTGAGTTCTTTGTCCACATGTGAGGTTGGGCAGCCCCTGAACAGTCCACCCAGACACAAGTTCCCCTGTCCCCGAGCCGGAATCCAGCCCTGAGACCCCACAGTCCTGCCTCTGAAAGAGCGCTGGGACGTCTCTCTGAGCCGGAGCTCAGACTTTGGCATCCTGCTGCTGAGGCTGGGGTCCCGCCGATGTGACCGTGGCAAGGGTTAGCTCTTTGTTCACCTGTGCCCTTACCTGTAAAATGCTGACTGTAATCACAGTGGAGCTACCCTAGAGGTTTGCTAGGAGGGTTACCTGAGTGGCGCCTGGCACGGGCCACAGAGGGTGGGTTGTACATGACTATTTTCCCCACTGCCCAGTTATTAATCCAGGTCATAGTTACTTCTTCCCCCAGCCCCAGAGAAGATAGGGGCCACCCTAAACCCCACCCCATCCCAGATGAATCAAGCCATCACCATACCCCCCAAATGATCCATGCCACCATAATATGCCCTCTGGATGACTCAGACCGCCACTGCTCCCTCCCCAACACACACACACGCCCTGATGGCCCCAGCAGTCTCCTAACTGGCCTCCCTGGCTCCAGCCTTGCCCCGCTGCCGTCCACTCTGCAGCCAGACTGATCTTTCTAAAATGCAAATCTGATCACATTACTTCCTACTTAACATCCATCAACAATTTCCCAATAACTCGGGATGAAATTCAAGCTTCTTAATGTTTGTTCTGAGGCCTTATCTGACTGGAGCCTGGCACTCCAGCCTCATCCCTCTGAGTGACAGCTGGAGCCCAACCACGGGGGACCCAGGCAGGAATTTTGACACCCCCAAATTCCACTTTTTAAAATTTTGTTTTATTATATTTTTAGTTACATGTGTAGAATGTTCAGGTTTATTACATAGGTAAACGTATGCTGTGGTGGTTTCCTGCACTTACCAACCCGTCACCTAGGTATTGAGCCCCCCACATGCATTAGCTGTTTATCCTGATTCTCTCCCTCACCTCACACCCCGCTGCTGACAGGCCCCAGTGTGTGTTGTTCCCCTCCCTGTGTCCACGTGTTCTCAATGTTCAGCTCCGGCTTATAAGCGAGAACATGTATGTTTGGTTTTCTGTTCATGTGCTAGTGTGCTGAGGATAATGGCATCCAACTCCATCCATGTTCCTGCAAAGGACGCAATCTCTTTCCTTTTTATGGCTGCGTAGTATTCCATGTTGTATATGTACCACATTTGCTTTATCCAGCCTGTGACTGATGGACATTTGGGTTGATTCCATGTCTGTGCTATGGTGAGTAGTGCTGCAGTGAACAAACGCGTGTATGTATCTTTATAACAGAATGATTGATATTCCTTTGAGCATCTACCCAGTAATGGGATTGCTGGGTCAAATGGTATTTCTGGTTCTAGGTCTTTGAGGAATCGCCCCATTGTCTTCCAGAATGGTTGAACTAATTTACACTCCTACCCACAGTATAAAAGCGTTCCTATTTCTCCACAGCCTTAAATATTTGCACATTTATCAAACAGGGAAACTACTTTTTATTATTAACATAGAAGATATTCCTCTCTATGGGTGAAAACAAGGGCTTTTGAACGTGCGTACTATGAAAGTAACCTGTTAACTTACCAGAAAATGTCTTTTATCTGACATTTTCCTGCCCTCATCCATGGATGACGTTAGTCACATTCCTTGAAGGATGACTGGAGCTTACGTGGACCCAGGTTCAAAGTCTTAATCTCTTTGAAGAGCCTCAACTTTTCCAGCCTGACTCTGGGTTGGAACCTGCGTGCCTGAGGTTCCTCTCAGGATCAGCGTCTCCACCGCCAGACATTCTTACGAGAATACGGGTGGGTTGGTGCTGGGCAAAGGTGCTCGCTAAGTTTCCACCTGGTGGAGGTGGTATGACTTGCAATTCCCGTCTCCTGATTCATCGCCAAGTCACTGATTCATTTCCAGAGAATCTGGACTGCTTATGGCCATCCCCCCAGCTGCTGCTGGGCTAGCTGGGCGCTCCACTCGGCCCTGGCTCACACAACACATTCCTGGGCTCCTGATGCAGGGCCTTGCGAGCGTTCAGACCCAATGCTTCTTGCATAAACACATACACACACACACACACACACATATATATGTATGTGTGTGTATATATGTGTGTGCATATATTTATTTTATATATAAATATATAATAAAATATAAATATATAATAAAAATAAATATACACACACACACATATATATATATATGTGTGTGTGTGTGTGTGTGTATATATATATATTTTTTTTTTTTTTGAGACGGAGTCTCGCTCTGTCGCCCAGGCTGGAGTGCAGTGGCTTGATCTTGGCTCACTCCAAGCTCTTCCTCCCAGGTTCATGCCATTCTCCTGCCTCAGCCTCCTGAGTAGCTGGAACTACAGGCGCCCGCCACCATGCCTGTCTTTTTTTATATTTTTAGTAGAGACGGAATTTCACCATGTTAGCCAGGATGATCTTGATCTTCTGACCTCATGATCCCCCCACCTGGGCTTCCCAAAGTGCTAGGATTACAGGCGTGAGCCACCGCACCTGGCCAAAAAAAAATATATATATTATATATATGGGTCAGATCCTGCCCCCATCCTGCCAAAAAAAATATATATATATATATATATATATATAATTAATCTGTTACTGTCATCCAGGCTGCAGTGCAGTGGCACGATCACAGCTCTCCTTGTAACCTCAGACTCCCAGGCTCAAGCAATTCTCCTGCCTCAACCTCCCAAGTAGCTGGGATTCCAGGCACATGTCACCATATGCAGCTAATTTTTGTATTTTTCACCAAGATGGGTCCTTGCTATGTTGCCCAGGCTTGTCTCAAACTCCTGGCCTCAAGCCATCCTCCCACCTTGGCCTTCCAAAGTGCTGGGATTATAGGCGTGAGCCCCCACACCCAGCCAAAACTAATATTTCGAATGTTTCTTTCTATCCTGAAGTTGAATTCCCAGGTATACAATTTAGCTATTCGTGTGATTTCAGATACATCAATATCATGCCCTATTTATAATATAAAGGAGGATTAAAAGGAAGTTAATTTGACGTAACATTGTATGTGGGGACATTAGATCCCCCTCTACCCCAGAGACATAAAGAAGTAGTGAGCCACTTGTTCCTGCTCAGGAATCCCCGGGAAGGCTACAGCCACAGCGCAGACGGCCACAGGTGTGCCTGTGGGTGACTCAAACATCACAGGCCGGCAGGCTCTTGGTGATGTGATTTTCCAAAATGGTGAGCAACTCTTGGTTAACGTCCAAATGAAACAAAGAACAACCTTGCCTCCATTTACGCTGTGGTTGTGCTCCTGGGAAATGCAGGGACTATGAAAACTGAGCAGGAAAAAACGGCCTTTTTATGTAAAGTGAAGTTAGATTCCAGACACAGATAATTTCAAGCAGGGTTTTCGCCTACGTGAATGTCCTGAGAGACGGCAGCCCATCATCCTGGGGGATGAGGACCCATTCTTGTCATCGGGGGCTGTCCATCTAGCCTTTCTGCCCGCTGCCACCACCAAATGCCAGTAGTTCCCACACTCACGTTATGGAGACAAATTTCCAGCCCCAGTAGGGACAACCCCGTCCCCAGGAGAGCAACCCGGCTAGTGGGTCAGGTCCTGCCCCCACCATGCCAGGTTTTCCCTCCCTCCCTCCCTCCGCTCCCTCCGTCCCTCCCCTCCCTCTGTCCCTCCCTCCTTCCCTCCTTCCTTCTTTCCTTCCTTCCCTCCCTCCGTCCCTCCGTCCCTCCCTCTGTCCCTCCCTCCCTCCCCCCTCCGTCCCTCCTTCCCTCCCTCCCCTCCCTCCGTCCCTCCCTCCCTCCCTCCCCTCCCTCCGTCCCTCCCTCCCTCCCCTCCCTCCATCCCCTCCCTCCATCCCCTCCCTCCATCCCTCCCTCCCTCCC